>NC_056725.1:1011131880-1011274380 GCF_019279795.1 Protopterus annectens
AGTTTTCTGTTAGTTGTTTTTATTGTTGAGTTAATATGAAAGTCAAATTTTAGTTGGTTGTCAATAGTAATACCCAAGAGTTTGGTTGTTTGGTCTGGAGTGATGAGGGTGCCATTATTGGATATGAGTGTGAAATCCATTGAGGGAGACAGGTGTGTGGGTGGAAAGATGAGAAGTTTGGTTTTCTTGGGGTTGAGGAGGAGACAATGATTAGCGAACCATTGCTCTATGGTGGTGAAGGTTTTTTGTGTGAGGGAGTGAAGTTCAGTCTGAGTTGAGGCAGAGCAAATGATGGTAGTGTCATCTGCATATTGAATACAGGTAGATAGAGGTGTGGATAGATGAAGGTCATTTATAAAAATGGAAAACAGAAGAGGACCTAAGATGGAGCCCTGAGGGACTCCTATAGAGGTGGGGAGAAGATCAGAGAGATGGTTGTCCCAGAGAACTGCCTGTTTGCGATTTTCGAGATAGGACATGAACCAGCTTAATGCAAGATTGTCCAGAGAGAGGGATTTTAAACGATGTAAGAGGAGTTGGTGATTAACCATGTCAAAGGCTTTTGACAGGTCAACAAAGAATGCTGAAGAGGGAGTATTATTGTTGCAATTTTTGTTAATAGAGTCTATGAAGGATAGTAAGGCTGTGGTAGTACTGTGGCATGGTCGAAAGCCATGTTGGCAGTTAGCTAGGAGATTGAAGTTTAGTAGGTGGTTAAGTAACTGTTTGTGGATGCATTTCTCCATTATTTTTGCAAGAGGGGATAGTAAAGCTATGGGGCGGAAGTTAGAATACTCCGTAGAGTCACCTCCTTTGAAGAGGGGGATAATATGTGAGATTTTCCATACTGAGGGGATAGTACTTTCCTTTAAGGTCCTATTAATCAATACAGAGATGGGGTAGGCTATAGCTTTTGCACTTAGTTGGAGGTATTCTGCTGGTAATTTGTCAGCTGAGGGGGTTGTTGGTTTAAGTTTTTGAAGTAAGGACAATATATAGGAGGTGGGTATAGGTTTAAGATGAAATGGGGGGTGGAGCTAGGGGTTAATATTTTGGAGGTATCAGGGTTTTGTTGGTTAGCTAGTTTTAGTATAGCTGAAGTAAAGAAGGTATTAAAGGCATTAGCTGTTTGTAAAGGAGAGTCAGGGTTAGAGCCTAGTGGATTAGGTGTGCCAGCTTTGGCAGGGGATAGCAGTGTGTTAATAGCGGTCCAAAATTTATGTGGTTGGTGAAGGGAAGATTGTTGTAGTTGAGTATAGAGGTTTCTTTTATCTTTTAGGATGGCTTGTTTTGTCATATTTCTTTTTTGTTTAAAAGTGAGATGATCAGTTACGTTTTTAGTGGTTCGCCCTTTAGTCCAGACTTTATTTCTATAAAGGATCAGTTGTCTAGTTGTGTTTGAGAGCCATTTGGCTGTCTTAGCTTTCATTCGTATTGAACGCAAGGGGGCATGGTGTTCAAGGATGTTGAGAAAAGTATTATTGAAATGGTTAACATATCATCTATAGGGAGAGCTTTAAGAGGTGACCAGTTAACTTGCATAAGTTCATTCTGAAACAGATTGGGGTCAAAATGTTTTTTACTACGGGAGAATCGAACTTGGGTTGGGATAGAAAAACTAGTTTTATGCCTGATAATATAGGTTAGGGAGTGATCGCTGAGGTCATCTGGGAGGGTTCCTGTTGTATATTTTTCCTGGGGACTATTCGTTAAGATCCAGTCAAGTATGGTTTCTTTATTATTACATTTGTTTGTTCTTGTTGGGGATGTTATGTTTTGTGTGAAGCCATAGAGGTTAATAAGGTTAGATGGATTAGCATGATTACATAAGTTCCAGTCAATATTAAAGTCTCCTAGGAGTACAGTTTCCTGTAGGAGGTTAAGTGAAAGCCAGTTTAGTAGGTCTTCTAATATGGTAAGATTTTTGCCAGGGGGAATATAGGTACAGATAATATTAATAGTTTTGTGAGGGTTGAGTTGAAGTTTTGAAATAATAATTTCAATATTAGTGTCAGTTGGGAGGGTATGATTTGTTTTACTTATTTGCAATCCGGCTTTATAAAATATAGCTACTCCGCCACCTTTTTTGTTTAAGCGGTCTTGTCTGAGGATATTGTAGCCAGGGGGGACAATTTAATTGTCTTTTATTGAAGGTTTGAGCCATGTTTCAGTTAGGCAGAGAATGTCAAACTGTTGGACATCTAGAAGAGCATGGATTAGTGGAATTTTATTACAAATGCTACGTATGTTAAGTTGGGCAATAGAGAGTGATTTTGGGGGTTTACAACTACATTACATGCATCATTTGTCCAGTGTGCTATTTTTTGTGACAAGTTCAGTAAACTGCTAATAAACGTTTTGCTTTCAGCAACACCAATTTACCTTTGCATTAGCTGTTACTGTTGATCTAATATTCATATACACGCCTGTACTGAGACTGAATCAAGTAAAATATACTCCATTTTAGGTAACAGAGAGCGACAGCTTTTTATGTAACATACTTTTCATGCACTCTGTTTGACACATACATTGGTTATGTCTAAACAGGCCTGTTAGGTGATTATCTACTAATATAACTTTGCCACCAAAAGAAATATGCACTTACGTTTGACTGCATAATGTGCATAGCTTATTGTAGTTGTAAGTAATGGGAATGTACTTTGGTAGTTAAGCCTTTATAACAGTTTGTGATCTTAACACTACTGTTCTACACACTTGTAGCATTCCATGGATGTGTAACAATAGTCAACCATATTTGTATCCAGATTCTCAATGTATCCCCTCTGTCAGTACGCATATGTACATGTCTATGCATATATACTGTACAACTATACCTGTTTCAGTAATCTGGACAGAGGGGTAGACCATAAACATATATGTAATGGTGTAATAAAGTTCACATCTATTTGGAATGGTTCAATGAATTGTACCAATAACCTACTAAATGTGTAATCTGTATCTTAGATTGCAGTGCTATTTGTAACACTAGGAGGCATAAAGAGTAAAGATGGGGATGTATACTGCATGACCAGACTGTGTTGTTGGAGAATTCCTACATAAGTAATGCATGAACAAAGGGTTATGGGATCATGTAGGTGATCAAGGTCTGTGCATGGAGATGACTATATGCCTAAGCAATGGACACATGTCCTTTTGTCATAGATGGCTAAGTACATGTGCAAATGTCATCAGTGATGATTTTGTGAGGATGTTTATTCATGTGAGGTAGAACATAACAGAATACATGTGGAACTATTGTACATCCATGACAATTTACCATATAAGTGTGAGCAGGACTTGTGAAGTGCAAGCTGTGACAGAAGATTATGGGTGCCACAGCAGAACACCTTTGCCACAGAGGGCGACATTCCTACATGCCATTGCTGTATGTATTCATATAGAGAAGATGCGTTACACTGATTGTATTCAGATGGTACACAAAGAGCAGATGATGATAAGGTAGTACTCAGCCATCACAACCTGTTTCACTAATGGTAAGTATCTCAGAGCAGTACATGCAACTGTAATTTATTTTATTTATTTATTTAACATTTGCTTACCGAGAAAGTCCGACTTGGAACAAAGCCAGTTTTCAGCAGATGCCCGGGAAGAAACTCTCCAGATGCATGTCTTTGTAACATGGGAGGAAACCGGAGCACCCAGAGGAAACCCACACATATGAAGGGAGGACATGCAGACTCCGCAAAGAAGGTACCCCAGCCGAGAGTTGAACCAAAGAACCTCTTGCTGTGAGGCAACAATGCAACTGCTGCACCACTGTGCCGTATAACATGCTGTTTCACTAACAGTATGTATCTCAGAGCAGAGTAATCATTGTAAGAATTCAGCATCTGGGGAAGACAAAAAAGTATATTTTGTTACTTCCTATAATGTTTACAGTGATGAGATAGTTAAGATTGTTAAATATTATCGGCCTTTTCTTTTTAAAGGTAGGAATGGGGTTAAAAAATTTTATAAGTTTCCCCTTATTTCTTATAAAAGAGGCAGAAATTTCAAGGACATGGTTGTTCACAACCTATTTGTTCTACCCATGGAAACCTTTGAAAGGTCTTTGGCCACTTTGGGTTAATTTGCTTGTGGCAAATGCTTGGTGTGTAAATATGTAGTTAGATCTTTTGGTAGGATAAATGGGACAAAATATAAGCCTGTAGCAGTTTATTTTTGTATCACAAAGGGAGTGATATATGCTTTGTCTTGTGGTCTCTTTTGTATAGGGGAAACCAAAAGAATGTTTATGGTTAGACTGCAGGAACACATAACAGATATTAAAAATAAAAATGTGGATAACCCAGTGGCTATGCTTTTCCATCAGACACATGTAGGGGTGTATACTGATCTAAAAGCTTGTATTTTAGAGCAAATTTATGTGAAAGATACTGTTGTATTAAAAAATATGTTACTTTATAAAGAAACAGTCTTAATATTGACATTTAGCACATTCTTGTCTCAGGGGTTGAACAAAGAATGTGATTGGAAAGCCCTTTTGTAATGAAGTGTCTACAATTGGAGTGTTTTAATTTCTAGATTGATTAATTGATGGTTGGTTTTAGAGTTTTCTATTTATTGGCAGAGTTATTCTCTTTTGTATTAACTCTAAGAAGACTGTGTTTGCCGAGCTGCAAGAGTATTTGTTTGATATTAAATTTTTGTTGTGTGCAACTTTGCGTTTTGTTTTATTTCACTAGCCTTTTTGTTGTTTGCTCTTTTTTATATTTTGCTGTGTTGCTTCATATCTCAGAGGGATACCTGCAATGGTAGCCTGCTGTTTCAATAACAGCATATATCTCAGAGGGGTACCTGTAACTACAGCATGCTGGTTCAGATTGGGCCTTACAATAGAAATGTTACTATTAGTTATAGATGTGTGTACAAATGATGAAAGGGTTTGGATTAGTCTACTGAAGGGTTCAAGGTCCAAGGTGATGATTACTGAAATATCAGACTAGCTATGGTCATTGTCACTTATTGCATATCTACATGTACATATATATGTTTGTGTGTGTGTGTGTGTGTGTGTGTGTGTGTGTGTGTGTGTGTGTGTGTGTGTGTGCGTGTGCGCGTGTGCGTGTGCGTGTGTGTGTGAGTGCCCACACGTGTGTGCAAGTCATATATACCATACTTGTAACATAACTCTCATGTCTTTCATTCAGAAAGGGGAAGGGGAAATGGTGAATATTTCCCAGTTTCAGTCATGGCTCCACTGACAGGGCTTTGATGGAGACTAGAACTTCAAGAGACATTATGGAGCCATAACAGGAGGATGTGGGCATAACTACCCAAGTTAGTGATGGCATCCATATCAGCACATTTGGGCAGCATGCATACGAGGACTGGGGGCTGTTGGTGGTTGTCACAATTATACAAGTCCACGCATCACCACTGGGGGATGGTTATGCTCACAATGAAACATTTTTTTATTGCTGTAATGCTACTGACAGCACAAAGCTTCCTAATGGCTACTTGGATGCTGGCACCTGACAGGCTTGATGGATGTGCACAGAAATGATACACTAAAAAAATGGCAAAGTTAGTGCAGTGGTAATGATGGAGACTAAATACTTGTTGTTAATTGCTAATAATTGATAAGAGTAGTTTAAACTATGATTAATGATGATACTGTCTCACAGTAAGACGTTGCCCCATTCAATTCTCAGTTAGAGTGTCTTCTGTGTGGCGACATGCGTGAATGGGCGTTCCTGCGTTGAAGGTTGTGCGTCAGGCCCGGCAAGTCAGCACGCAAAAATCTACTGCCAATCATTAGTGGACAGGAGTTCTGCTGTGGTGACCCCTAACTGGGAAAAGCCAAAAGACACAACAACAACTGTCTGTAAAATAAGTCTATATATAACTAGGGTAATCATAATAGTCACATCCCATAGTGACAGTGAAATGGGAATATCACATTATCACCAGTATTAGTGTGACTCCTTACTCCCCTCTCCATCCTCACATTTCTAACCACCATGTTTTCACCCTCATACCACTAGGCTGCCTATGTGTACTCCTGTCTCATTCTGTACTTCTAATACTTTCTTTCTCCTTCCTTGTCATCTTTCTCAGTGCTATACGTGCTGTATACATCTACCTTAATAACTGTTCGTATCATCCCATTTCTCATCTTATAATGCTTTATTTTTTCCAATATTTACCTATTCTTTAATTTCTTTTCAACTATTCTCATCCAATAACACTTTACATTTTCTTTCCTGCCTTTCTCCACACCTACTGCATCGTAACCCTGAGCAATCTCTGCATTTTCCGCTCTTTCACTTAGGTATTGCAACTTATCTATCATGAGCTGTGCAATTTCAACTGTTTGAAAATATCATTGTCAAATGTCCTTGATTGCTAAACTATTTTCTCTACAGATTTCAATTGAATACTCTATCTTACCACACATCTGAGCTCCAGGTCTGTATTTGTAATGTATAAGTCTACTAATATTATTAACCTGTCTTAATTCTTTCTTATTGTACACTGTATATATCTGTCCTATATTTGTTATAAACTATATATGCATTGCATGTTTCCTGTATTTTGTGTAACTTTTGAAGCTTTTCTCCATGGACCTCTACTGGCAAGCAGCTTTTATAGCCCAGTCATACTTTCCCAGTAAACAAAGGCAAATAAGCACATAGATCTAATTTAACTACCAGTTTGTAAGCAAATACATTTAATAGAGGATTTGCAGACTAAGGTGATATTTCTGGGGCATATGCATACCCAAGTGTGAATCAATACATGTCTCATGTTTTATGGATTGCTAAAAATTTATAAGACCATGAAAAGAACACGACTAGATCAAACAGCAGAAGGAAACATATGTATAACTGAAGATGCATCCATTTAATATTTGATTTTGAAAAACATTTTTAAAACCAATATATGGTTATTTGCATGATGCTTCCAACTTATTAAAAAATATCTAAGGTTGAGGTATATGATATTTTTATAACATTTAATATAAATAATTTATATAGAAGGATTAAACTTGGCCATGGACTGGAAAGCCTACACTGGTAGTTTTTTTAATCATCTTGGTTTACTGAACAATTTATGTATAGAATTATTAATTTTGACTTTTTGTTCTGGAGTAAATATTATTTTCAAATGAAAGGAATGGTTATGTGGACCCAGTGGCCCCCATGTATCCCTGCCTGAATTTAGCTTTTTTGGAACACAATCATCTGTTCAGTAGTGAGGTAATGGTATCAAAATTAATCTGGGCATTATAACCAATTGCAGGACTTACATATTCTGTTAAACTAAGTATGTGCTCCTTTAAATAGTTAATTTAATCCTTCCTATGATGAGAATATCGTTTTGGATATTATACGGATTAAGGACAGGTAGAATATGAAAACTGAATACTATTGTTTGTATGAAGTTATGTGCTGTAATACTAATAAAGCTGCCACCCATATAAAGTGAAATAAACATTCCATGTGGCTAAGATATGAGAATAGCTAGACATGCATCTGATTATTGCAAAATTAATATTTTTTCTTTTTTTTTTTGCATAAAGAAGGCCCAGATTAATTTCTTGTGGCTATCCAGTTAATATTCTACATGGTTATATATGTCAGATATTGTTAATGGCATTGCTATCTTTGGCTTCTCTTAAAGGTGGAAATAGGAATTAGAAAATAAATTATTGTCTGAATGTATTATGTACCGAGGAACTTTTCCTAATAAAGTGGAAGAAACTGGAAGGAATAATTTGGATTTATGTTCTGTAGTTATAGAATATTATCAGTTTATGCATAAGACAGGGTACTATTTAAAGGGGCTTTTAATGGTGGATAATAAAAAAGAAGACTGCAAAAGGTTAAAGGTCCCAAATAAGTATGACACCTGTAGGATTTGTGAGAATGTTAAAAATACCAGTCTGCTTCTTTTCACGCAGAAATCAAATAAAAATACTATTTGTATAGTTTATATAGTTATGTGGACTGTTCTGTTAGTGACCTGGTTTATATGGCTGGTTGCCAGATTTGTAATAGCTTTCATGTGAGGAAACTGAAATGGATATTTAGAAAGAAAGAATTAGGAATCATTAAAATGACTTGTCTGCCAACAGAGAAGCTAAAGCATTAGTACAGCAGTGTCCAGAATGCTAACCATAATTCATCTCTTTTGAAGTCTTAGAAGCAACGGGAAAATAATGGGGAAGGAATTGCAGAAATGTTCTTGTATTAAGAGAGTCTAAATGGAAAATAAAATTATGTGAAGCAGGTGAAACATTATTTTATTTATTTATTTATTTTTATTAAAGTCTTATTTAAAGAATCAAACAATTGTTAAAGAAATACACATAGGAAAATATTCTTACTTATCCCACATCCAATGATTTAATTGTTTCTGTGCTGTTATGGTTGCGTTGTGTAATTAAATGAGAGTATGCTAGGTGATGTGTTTTAAATCCTACCTAATGAGAGACTTGTCTGGGATTCAGAAAGTACCCCACCAATGATGGTAAGAACTGCAGCAAAAAGGGACTACTTCTATGATGAGAGAAAATGTTATTCAGAGACATGTTAGCTGCAATGAGGAAAAAAACTCATTATCAGCTAATTTGTATGTCTCTGAATCACCCATGACTACTGCACATGCAAATCAACACTTCATAGTGATAGTTAACACTGGCAACCTATGCATCGCTTGGACACTGGCTCCTTCCCATTCAGTCTCCCACATACACTTCATAATGTCTCTTATACACACACACACACACACACACACACACACACACACACACACACACACACACCAGTTGATAGAACATCCCAGATGTCACTTCTTATTTTTGTCCCTCTCCTCGTAAATCACAGATCTTTACAGTCAGTCATTGATGTCAGGCATTAGAGATTCATTCTTCTAATTGTTCATAAAGTGTATTGTGATGCTAGACCTTTGCTCTAGTCACTTTTAAGTGAGTCCAAATAATATTTTAAAAGTGTCCCTGACTTGACAGAAAGCTCCAGGTATTGCCTTTTATATGTGCCATCTCTCATCGCTCCCAGACTTTTGCAGTCAATGAATAACATCATATATCAGAGTGCCATATTTCTCATAGTGTTAAAAATCCACCTTCACAAGTTATCCAAGGTTATAGAGGGATAAGGCTCTAACTTGTTTAGCTGTTTTCTGTACTAAGTTTGAACCTTTTCCCTTTATTTATTATTTTAACACTAAAGACTACACTTTAAGAGAGTCCCTGGTGTCTTGTGGTGGAGTAAAGGACTAAGTCTATAAAGTAATGTGGTATGTGCTTATGATAAAGGATTCAAAACTCTTCTCCAGTTTACAAAATTTTTTATTTCCAAGATTTGTGGTAGGCCACAGAGATAGACCACCCTGGTGGTAGGACTATCTTTGAACTGGAAATTGTTACCATGAGGTGTATACTAGGCTTAAATCTCACAATAACATTTTTTGAATAATCCCCTTGATGTCAGAAAGCTAACATTGTACTTTTAGTGTATGCAATAAACAGCTGTCTGTGTTCCATCATAGTCTATGTGACCAGTGTTCTGTTTCTGTTTTTTTTTTTGCCCCACATGTTTACGCAGACTATCTGTTGTACTGTATGATTGATACAATCTATGATCCTTGCCCAAATCACAAATGTAGATTGTTCTCTGACTGAAATAAAGCATCCTGTATTTGCTACTTGGTTGTACTCATGACCATATCAGGCAGTTTTCCATTACACACACACACACACACACACACTTGCAATTTTTGAATTGTTATTGTTTGCTGGGGGCAGATCATGTTGATACCGCTGCTTTGAGATCAATTTATAATCTGATGTCCTGAAAGTATTTGAGCAGTATTTGCTGTTTTGCATTAATCCTTTCACTTAGTTTATTTATTTATTTATTTTTTTATAGGATCATAGGATCATAGGTGGTTACTAGGCTAAAGACCCTGGGCCCTTACAAGCCTAGCCAAGAGTTTATCTCCAAAAGTAAATCTCAGTCAGCATGTGTCACCCCTGTCAATGAGGGACACAGGTGGAACCCCTGGGTTGAATTTGTGGTTTCCCATTGACTCATCAAGATTGTGCTTGAAGAAGGCCAGCGAGGTGCTCTGTTTGACGTGTATCGGAAGTCTATTTCAGAGATGGGGCAGCCTCTGGGAGACAGACTTGTATCTCCATCAGGTTTTGTTAATGTCATATATTAGGTTCAGGCTTTTTGAGTACTGCATGTAGGGTTAGACTTATGGATATGGAGCATTTCCAGTAAGGCAGGGTCCGAGATTGCCTTGTAGGTGAGATACAGATCACCCCTGAGCAATCTGTATGATACCAAGTAGAGTGATAGGGATTTAAGCCTGTTTGCATAGGACAGGTGTTGGAGGCCATGTATTCTCTTTGTGAGATATTTCAGTGTCCTTTCCAATTGGTGCAGATGTTTGTAGAGGTACATCCCAAACGGGGCATTATACTCAATTATTGGTCTAATGAGGGAGGAGTATAGAGAGGTAATAACTTCCTTTTTTCTGGAAGCAATCCCTTTACTTATGAGATGAACCAAGTAAAAGGCTTTTCTGTCCACTGCCATTACATGATGATCGAATGTGAGGTTGTTATCAACCTGAGTGCCCAGGTCTCTCACCACAGGTTGTGTGCTTAGGGGGTTTCCGTTGATGTGGTAATCAGTAGGGGTTGTGTTTTTGCTGAATGGCATGATGATACATTTTTTTGCATTTAGCTTGAGGCCATGACTTTAGCACCAGTCATTAGTTGCTGTGAGACCCTCTGGAAGTATGTTAACATCATCTGGGGAGTCAGTAACAGCAGCCAACTTACAGTTGTCGGCAATCTTGGTCAGCCACAGGCCTTTTGTCTTTGCCTGTACCCAGCAGCGACCTTAGGTCAGCTGGTGACCCAGGCAAAAGGGCTCCATGGTGCCCCCCCACACCACCCAGGTGCCCCCATCCTGGTCTACCTACATCAAATAAATACTAGAAAAGCACCCCTGCTACAGTGGCGCCCTAGATGGCCGCCTAGTTGGCCTATGCCTAAGGCCGGCTATGCCTGTACCACCGAGAAATAGATGCCAAACAGTAGGGGTCCCAGGACGGATCCTTGGGGAACTCCACTAGTGACAGGTCTGCTATTGGAGCTGCAGGTGCCTATTTTGACTTTGAGGGTCCTGTCAGTGAGCCAGTTGGCCACCCACCTGATGGGATAGGGATTTACGCCAAGTTGTGTTAGCTTTTCGATGATGCCTGAATGGGGGATTGCATTAAAGGCCTTGGCCAAGTCAAGGTAAGCTGTATGTACTGACTTTCCCTCATCCAGGTCCTTGGTGGCAGTGTCAAAGAAGTCAACCAGGTTCAACAGGCAAGATGTGCCCTTGACTAATCCAAACTGGGTGGGGGTCATGTACTTAGAGATTGCCTATGTCCTTGTTTATGAGATCCATAATAATGCACTCCATGGCTTTACAGATCAGAGTTGTCAAGCTAATGGGGCAATAGTTTACAGGGTCAGTAGTGGCACCACCTTTGTGCAAGGGGATGACAATGGCGGTTCTCCACTCTGCTGGAATGAAGCCAGTACTTAGGCTGTGGTTGAAAAGGGTGCTCAATGACGAAGCCAGTTCTTGCTGGAAATGGTACAGAATACACCCTGGGATATTATCAGGTCCCATGGAAGCTGTGTTTTTTTTCCTTGGATAGGGCCTGTAACACCTGCTCTACAGAAATGTGAGGTGCAGAACAAATATCACGATGTCGAAAAGGCCTTTGGGAGGCAGGAGGGTGAAGTTTGCACTGAACCTATCTGCTAGCAGGTTGGCTAAGTCAACAGGATCATTGTAAATGATACTGTTAAGTACTATTTCGGAACAAACCTGAGCTTTGCCACAGAGGTTCCTGATGTAACTGAAGAAGACTTTATGGTTTCCCTTTGTTATGGAGGCTAGTTTTGATTTATAATTGGCCTTGGAGATTTTCACTAGTGATCTAATTTGCTTGCTGACGTTCAAGAGGGAATTTTTCCAATTTGGAATTTGTTCCCTTTTACCCTTGGACAACAGTTTTTTTCCTTTTGTTGTAAAGCCTGTTGATAGAGGATGTTCAATAAACAGGTTTGTGTTGAGGAGCAGGTTTTAGTTCTATTGGGTATGGCTGAGTCCATGCAGTTGTACAGGTGCTTGTAAACTGCATTGGCATACTGTTCAGCATAGTTGTCTGCATCCTCGGGGAGGGGTGAAGCTACATATACCCTCCTTTAGGAGGTTGTAGTCGGCTTTTGAGAAGTTTTTTAGCTTGATTTCAGCTAGGTGGTTGGGTGGGATAGAAACTTCAAATGAGACAGTCTGATGATCTGATCTAACCAGGGAAGGACATACTATGGGAGTAGTGCAGTGGTCACCCATGTTAGTGAGAACCAAGTGTAGAATGTTATCTCCCCTTTTGGATGATGAGACAAGCTGGTCTATAGCATTAGAACTGATGAAGTCAAGGAATCGTTGAGACAGTGCATTAGAGCAAGAGTAGTTCACCCAGTCTATGGTGGGGTAGTTGAAGTCACCAAGCATCAGGGTATTAGGGGGGTACCTTGATGGAGTCTAGTAGATCCAGGTAAGAGGAGTGGGTGTCCTGAGTCATGGAGTGGAGGTCTATAGCTAGTGATAATTTGGGGGGGATCTTATCAACTGTCAGTTGTACTTGGAGTAGTTCCAGTGCATCATTCTGGCAAGCCAGTCTGGAGATGTGCCTGTCCTTGATGAAGATATTGACTCCACCACCCTAAGTCTTCCCGATCTCATTTTGGGGTTGGAATGTGTGGAATGAGCTATAGCCTGGTAAGGCAGGGGTGCTCTCTGCAGCACCGAACCAAGTTTCCATGGCCACACAGACATCAGCATCTTCCTGAGGAAGGATGGCTTCCAGTGAGTCCATTTTCAGGTTTAGGCTGCTAGCGTTAAGCAGCACGACCTTCAATTTGCTTTTTCACAGATCTTTTATGTTGAAAGGTTTGCCTTTGGGACAGTGGGGGAGGCAAGAGCCTTGGCCAGGATCTGGAAACCCAATGGTGACAGGTGAAGGCCATGTCTGGCAATGCATCGAGGCCTGTCGACCATGTCATCCCAGACAGAAAGATACTGGATCTCCTTGGAATGACACCAGAAACTAAGCCAAATGTTAAAGTCAATCATGTTTTGTTGGCATTGTGGTATCATTCTTGGTGAAGGTAGGATGCTGCTTAGGGCTAGGGTCATACCTGCCTGGAACATGTACCCTGAGAGTTCAATCATGCTTCATATAGTCCAGAGAGGTACATCTTAAGTCATTCACACCAACATGAACAGTGACGGAGTCGTACTTCTGCTTGCTGTGCAGAGACTTAAGTGCATGCATGATGTGGCAGATTCTGGCACCAGACAGATAACTGACCGTGACTTTCTCCTTGTTGAGCCTGGTGAGGGGGACATCAATGTGTCTCACAACTGAGTCACCAATGACTAGTGTGTTTGGTTTGTTATGTCTTGTGGGCTGTGATGGTTTATTGTTTTGCCTTATGGGCTGTGTTTGTGAGACACTGGTGTGTTGTCTGCTGTGTGTGATGTGTTTGGTGTTGTGTGTGGAATGTTTGTGAGTGTGTTTTGGAGGTCTCTACTATTTAAATAAGTTTTTATTGAGGACCTTTGCATGTGTGTGTGTGTGTGTGTGTGTGTGTGTGTGTGTGTGTGTGTGTGTGTGTGTGTGTGTGTGCGCGTGCGTGTGTGTGTGTGTGTGTGTGTGTGTGATGCACAGAACACATTCTCCTAGCACCTTATTCTTCCACCTGCAAGAAATGCATGTATATCAGTAACCTGGATTCCAAGCTGTCTCACGCCACCATTCCTCTGGGTATTCCCGACAAAGAGGAGATTTCCAGCACAAACACCACACCACTCACATCACATAGCCAAGCACAACACACACACACACACACACACACACACACACACACACACACACACACACACACACACACACACACACACACACACACACACACACACACACACACACACACACACACACACACACACACACATGTACAATGATACCCTTCCCTCTCTCATGGCTTTACTAGCGTACCTACACTGTGAGCACTCCCATAGGAATGAATGGATGGCTGCACTCTTTTGACACCATTCACTTTTTTCCATATGGGAAAGTAAGATGTGTTTAACCATAATGTTATATTTTTAGCAACAGAAGATATGACATATGTCTCAATCTCTAGTAAGTTTATTCCATCATCCTCCCAGTCTGGTAAATGTTTATTCAAGGCAATTCCAGGTTTGTATGGAAACCATAGAAAGTTTATTATCCATTTGTTAAATCTTTGAATAAAATGTTTTGGTGGAGGAAGTCAAAAAACTTGCATGAGGTATAGCACCTTGGGAAAACTTATTGATGTAATCAGGAATAATCTATCTCCCATTGTAAGTAAGTATTTATTCCAGTTGGACATCATTAGCTCAATTTTATCTAATATTATATTGTAATTAAGTATAAGTGAGTCATTTAAGTCATCCAATAGGTAAATACCTAGATAAGGAAGTTTGCCATATGTTACTATATATTTAGTGAATATTTTTGCTTATGTACTTTTTCTTACAATTGAAAAGTAAGATTTTTGTTTTGTTTTCATTAAACTGTAGCCCTGAAATGTTTTGATAAATAGTCTTAGAATTAAATAATGCTTGCAAGGAATGATTAGTATCAGATAAAGTCAGAAGTATATCATCAGCAAAGATTTGGAGTTTTAAGTTTAATATTCTATTAATTTGTATACCTTTAATATTTTTATCAAATCTAATGTTGTTTGCAAAAGGCTCTATCAGCAGAGCAAATATATAATGTGACAAGGGACAACCTTGCTTGGTCCTTTTTATAATTGAAATGGGTTCTGATCTATGGGATCCTAATTTGACATATGCTATAGAGCTTTCATATAAGGATTTGATTAATGTATTAAAAACTGTAGGGAATTTATATTCATTTAAGACTAAAATAGATAGTTCCTATCAACAGAATTGAAAGCACTATTGCTGTCTAAAGAGATTATGGTTAAATCTAAGCCTCTGAGTTTGTTATGATCAATTATTGTCAAGATTCTTTTAACATTATCATATGTATTTCTTCCTTTTATATGACAGTTACTGAGGCTATAGATAAGGGAAAGGAGGTACACACGGCTTACCTTGACCTTGCTAAAGCATTTGACACCATTCCCCATTCAGGTATTATTGATAAGCTCACTAGCCTGGGCATAAACCCTTACATCACAAGATGGATCGCAAACTGGCTCTCAGACAGATCCCATAAAGTAAGAGTAGCGGAATCTATGTCCGAATCCAGACCAGTAATGACTGGTGTGCCTCAGGGCTCTGTCCTGGGGCCCCTCCTGTTTGGCATATACTTCTCAGAAGTACAGGCAAGCACGGAAGGACTGTGGCTGACTAAGTTTGTAGACAACTGCAAACTGGGTGCTATAATAGAGTCTCCAGCCGACATGGAGATCCTCCAGAAGGGCCTAAATGAGACTGATGCATGGTGTCAAAGCCATGGTCTCAAGCTAAATGCAAAAAAATGCGTAGTAATCCCCTTTGGAAAAAACAGAGTACACACAAACTACAACATAGGAGGTAATCCCCTGAAATCTGAAGAAGAAATAAGGGATCTAGGGACCCAAGTAGATAGTCAGCTTTCCTTTGATAGCCATGTTGCCAAAATGGTTAGAAAATCCTTCTATGTGACCCATCTGATCACGAAAGGGTTCGCATCAAGATCTAAGGATGTAATGGTGCCCCTCTACTCTTCCCTCATCAGACCCATTATTGAGTACAATGCACCAATTGGAATGCACCTGGCTAGATATCTCCAGCAGCTGGAGAAACCACAGAGGTACCTAACCAAGAGGATTACTGGCCTCAAACAGTTGCCCTATGCAGCACGATTGAAAAAGCTAAGACTGTTCTCTGTTGCATACTGCTTTCTCAGAGGAGATCTCTGTCTAACGTACAGAGCCATGTTCCACCCAGAATTGTTGAACATGCTCCATCTTAGCAAAACCAAATCTACTCGAGCTACATGCTCTAGGGATATAAACCTCAACACAACAATGAATAGAACATGCTGGAGGGATAGATTCCCTTCGCAGAGACTTCTCTTACTATGGAACAGGGTCCCGATCTACATAAGACAGAGCCCCTCACTATCAGTCTTCAAGAGGAACCATGATGAGTGGATGGGTAACAGAAAGTTCACACCGGGGATCACACCAACAGCACTACTAGATAGGGGCCAAGGGTACTAGCTGCTAATACAAGGGTCTAGGGAACTACTAAAGGGGCGGTGAATACCGCACAACATGGCTGGGCTAATATATGCCTTCGGGCAGATAGCCTAGTACCAACCTATGAACCTATGAACCTATAAAGCCTGTCTGTTTCTGTGTATTAATGAAGGGAGAAAATGTTTGATCGTGTCTGGAAAAATTGCCATAAATATTTTCTAGTCTATATGTAGTAGGGTTATGGGCTTGTATGAAGAGAAAAGTTTTTCATATTTACCTGTTTTTATTAGTGAGGATATTAATGAATATTTCCAAGAGGGAGGTATATTTATATCTTGTTTAACTGTAGTGTATACTTTCAAATGTAAAAGTAAGGCTTGGTTTGGTAGTAGTTTGTAAATCTCTAGTAATATGTCTGGACCAGGGGCTTTGTTTATCTTCAGGTTTTTAATTTGTGATTTTAATTCAGTTATGGTGATTGATTTATTTACAATATTCATTTGTTCTTGTGTTAACCTGGTAAGAATATTTTTGTTGAGGTATAATTTAATATCCTTGAAAGATAGAGCTTAAGGATTCAAAGAATTATGTGTATTATAATGAAGTCTAAAAGCTTCCAAAATGCTATTTAAATCAGTAACTTTCTTCTTTGTGTGGGGGTTATATAGCTCTTTTATTTGCTTAGATTTAATAATCTTTTTTGTTCTATTTGCTAATTGTCTCTAGTAAGCAGGGTTTATAGTATAACACTTTAATTTGACTTTCTCTAGGTTAATCATCATCATCATCTTCTTTCGGCTGTTCCCGTTAGGGGTTGCCACAGCGGATCATTTGTTTCCATTTCTTCCTGTCCTCTGCATCATGCTCTTTCACACCAACTGCCTGCATGTCCTCTCTCACCACATCCATAAACCTCATCTTCGGCCTTCCTCTTTTCCTCTTACCTGGCAGCTCCATCCTTAGCATCATTTTCCCAATATACCCAGCATCCCTCCTCAGCACATGTCCAAACCAACGCAATCTTGCCTCTCTTGCTTTGTCTCCAAACTGTCCAACCTGAGCTGACCCTCTAATATACTGATTCCTAATCCTGTCCATCTTAGTCACACCCAGTGCAAATCTTAACATCTTTAACTCTGCCACATCCAGCTCTGACTCCTGCCGTTTCGACAATGCTACCGTCTCCAACCAATATAACATAGCTGGTCTCACTACCCTCTTGTAGACCTTCCCTTTCACTCTTATTGGTACCCGTCTGTCACAAATCACTCCTGATACTCTTCTCCACCCATTCCACCTTACCTGTACTCTCTTCTTCACCTTTCTTCCACACTCACCATTACTCTGAACTGTTGATCCCAAGTACTTAAACTCATCCACCTTTACCAACTCTACTCCCTGCATCCTCACCATTCCTCTACCCTCCCTTTTATTTACACACATATATTCTGTTTTAGCCCTGCTGACCTTCATTCCTCTCCTCTCTAAAGCATAGCTCCACCTCTCCAGGGTCTCCTCAACCTGGCCCCTACTCTCACTACATATCACAATGTCATCTGCAAACATCATAGTCCACAGGGACTCCTGTTTAATCTCATCTGTCAACATGTCCATCACCACTGCAAATAAGAAAGGGCTCAGAGCTGATCCTTGATGTAATCCCACCTCCACCTTAAACGTATCTGTCACTCCCACCGCAGTCCTCTCCAATGTCACACTACCCTTGTACATATCCTGTACCACTCTTACATACTTCTTTGCCACTCCCGACTTCCTCATACAATACCACAACTCCTCTCTAGGCACCCTGTCATATGCTTTCTCTAAGTCCACAAAGACACAATGCAACTCCTTCTGACCTTCTCTGTATTTCTCCAACAACACTCTCAGAGCAAATATTGCATCTGTAGTACTCTTTCCTGGCATGAAACCATACTGCTGATCACTAATCATCACCTCCCTTCTTAACCTAGCTTCCACTACTCTTTCCCATAACTTCAAGCTGTGACTGATCAATTTTATCCCTCTGTAGTTACTGCAGCACTGCACATCACCCTTATTCTTAAAGATAGGTACCAAAACACTTTTTCTCCAGTCCTCAGGCATCCTCTAACTTTCCAAAATTTCATTAAACAATCTGGTTAAAAATTCCACTACAATTTCCCGTAAGCACCTCCATGCTTCCACTGGTATGTCATCTGGGTCAACAGCCTTTCCATTCTTCATCCTCTTCATAGCTGTCCTTACTTCCTCCTTGCTAATCTGTTTCACTTCCTGATTCACTACCCCCACATCATCCAACTTTCTCTCTCTCTCATTCTCTTCATTCATCAGCCCTTCAAAGTACTCTTTCCATCTACTCAACACACACTCCTCACTTGTGAGCACATTTCCCTCACTGTCCTTTATCACCCTTACCTGCTGCACATCTTTCCCAGCTCTGTCCCTCTGTCTATCCAATTGGTACAGGTCATTTTCTCCCTCTTTAGTGTCCAATCTCTCATATAACTCTCTATATGCCTTATCCTTAGCCTTCGCCACCTCTCTCTTTGCCATGCGCCTCATCTCCTTATACTCATGTCTACTTTCTTCATCTCTTTGACAATCCCACTTCTTCTTCGCCAGCCTCTTCCTCTGTATACTCTCCTGTACTTCCTCATTCCACCACCATGTCTCCTTGTCCTCCTTCCTCTGTCCAGATGTCACACCAAGCACCTTCCTAGCAGTCTCCCTTACTAGTTCTGCTGTAGTTACCCAGCTATTCGGTAACTCTTCATTGCCACCCAGTGCCTGTCTTAACTCTTCCCTGAACTCCACCTCACAAACACCCTTTTTAAACTTCCACCATTTAATCCTTGGCACTGCTTTCACACTCCTCCACTGCTTCTTGATCACCAACATCATCCTGCAGACCACCATTCTATGCTGCTTAACTACACTTTCCCCAGTCACCACTTTACAGTCTCCAATCTCCTTCAGACTGGCCCTCCTACATAGGATATAATCCACCTGTGTGCATCTTCCTCCACTATTGTACATCACCCTATGCTCCTCCCTCTTCTTAAAATATGTATTCACCACAGCCATGTCCATCCTTTTCGCAAAATCCACAATCATCTGACCTTCTGCATTCCTCTCCTTAACACCATACCTACCCATCACTTCCTCATCCCCTATGTTCACTTCACCAACATGCCCATTGAAGTCCGCTCCAATCACTAGTCTCTCACCCTTGGGTACACTCACCACCACTTCATCCAACTCACTCCAAAATTTTTCTTTCTCATCCATCGCACACCCAACTTATGGAGCATATGCACTAACAATATTCATCATTACACCATCAATTTCAAGCTTCATAAACATCACTCTATCAGACACTCTTTTCACCTCCAAAACACTCTTGGCATACTGTTCCGTTAGGATAACCCCTACCCTATTTCCTCTGCCATCCACACCATGATAGAAATATTTGAACCCGCCTCCTATACACTTGGCCTTATCTGGTCTCTTGCACGCACAATATATCAACCTTTCTTCTCTCCATCATATCAGTTAGCTCTCTCCCTATACCAGTCATACTGCCAACATTCAAAGTTCCTACACTCAGTACTACACTCCTAACCTTCCTCCTCTCTTCCTGCCTTCAGGCATGCCTTCCCCCGCTTCTTCTTCTTCGGCCAACAGTAGCCCAATTTCTGCCAGCACCCTGTTGGCTAACAGTACTGGTGGCGGTCGTTGTTAACCCGGGCCTCGACCGATCTGGTATTAATCATAATCTTATAATGTAGTATTTCAGAGTATTTATTATTATTTTGAACAAGTTCTGGTACTAGATCTGTATTACCTTTTTGGTAGTTTTAGTTTAAGCTTGTCTGTTTTATTTTGAAGTTCTACCATATCTTTATTCCATGCTTTCTTTGTATTAACATACCAGGATAAGACTTTGTCATAAGTATATGCTTTTAAGGTCTCCCAAATATATATTTCTGATATGTCCTCTGCATCATTCACTTGAAGGAAAGCTTTTATTTCTTTTTCATAGAACTCTTTAAACTCTGTCAATTTTGTTATATATGATAGTATTCTAGTGATAGGGATTGAATTAACTGGTACTAGGTCTCTCTCAAAAACTAGTGCAGTGTGATCAGATAGAGGGCATTTTATGACTTTAACTCCTTCTGTTTTTATTACATCATGTGACACATATATCTTATTAATTCTAGAATGAGAATAATGCCTATGTGAATAGAAAGTAAAAAATAGTGAATTTGAGTCCATAAATTTACCAATTTCCTTTATGCATGCTGTATCTGTAAATTTTAAAAGTGCTTTTGGTGTGGGAGATTTTCTTCTTTTAGCTTTTGAATCTGTATCTTTATCAATCAATTGAAATCTCCTGCTAATGTTAAACTGCCCTTTGTTAAATGTATTTTATCTTCATAGTAATGGTTAACTGTCTTAACTCCAACTCCTGAAATCCAGTACAGATTAACTAATGTGTAGATTTTCCTATTTATTTCAATGGATACTAGGCAAAACATACCAGATGAATCATAATAAGTGTTAATTATTTTAGGTGTAATTGTTGTTACTGAGTAAAATAGCTACTCCTCTCTTTTTCTGTTTAAATTGGGACCTCACTAAAACTGTGTAATTATTGATATTTAAACTATTTATGTCCTTGTCCAAGAGGTGTGTTTCTTGTAGAAATACTAATTGAGGTTTATGTAGATTTATCTATTTAAATACACTTCTCCATTTTATTGCTATTATTCAGACCATTAAAATTGATAGATAAACACTTTATATTTTTACTCTATGTTTGAAAGTGTATAACAGTATATATGCATAACATTGGCTATTTAGTATGAATTAGGAAAATGGTTCAAATATTTTCTTATATACAATTTCTGTACATTTCTGATAGACACCAAACTGCTAATAACAAAAAACATACAAACTTGAAAGTTCTAATATAAAAAATATATATTCAATACTATGAGGTGATAAACCTTTTGCCTGACTAGCAGAACTACCTTAGCAAACCTTCTAACTCTGCCTAATATGTGTAAATCAAACATTCTTTACCTCATAGATTATATAAACTCTTACAGATTTTGTTATAATTACATATACTCAGCATATATTAAAGGTGTAAGATTTGTTTCTGATTCAATTACTCATTTAAATAACCATTTGAGTTAGAAAGTACCTTGTAGACATCTTTAAGTTTTTAGGTATCTTAAAATGCATTACCACAGGAATATATTTAAATTTTGCAAGTGACTTGGGTAGTTACACTTAAATCTCAACTTAGAATACTATAAAACAGATTTGTACTTTTGTGTTTTGTCATTGCAGTTAAGTCATTTTGTTAATATATAAAGTATAGTCATTTATATTAGTTGATATAGATCTATATTTAGAACTATGAACTCAATTCAGCTCCTATCCTACCTTAGTATGAAGGTATAATTGTTACAGGTATATAAGTAAATCAATTTTAGTGTTAAAGTTTATATTATAAGTTTAAATTCAATATAATCATGAAAATGTTAAAGATGAAAGGCACGTTAACATAAGGGTCTTAATCAAGTAGGCAATCCAGTAGCAAGTCAGGTTCATTGAATAATAAATACCAACATCTCAGTAGGACAAACAAAAAAGTGCCTTACGCTTGTAGTCAAGGTATATTAATATATTACAACTATTTGCTTGGTTCCTTGATCTAGGATGTTGCTAGTGCTGTCTCTATGTATGAGCTGCTTTCATTATTTATAGTTTATATATTTTGCAAGTTATTAAGGTTCTTAGCTTCTTATTTGTTTTTAGCATTCTTAACCATCCATTTACCTTGTTCCCATGATCTAAGGTGAACCATGTTCCTTCCTATTCTATGAAAGAAATCCCTAAATACCTCTTAGTTCTTAACCCTTTGCCTCTTGAGTATGTATATTATTATTAAACTACTTGGCTTCCTTGTTTATTTTAGCATTTCTTATATAACTTTTCATTGTACACATTTCCTAAATCTTAGCCCCATTCATCTAATCTCATTCTGTATCTTTTGATATAAATTATGGGGTGTCCTTTCTTAGTTTCTATTTTTGTGTTATTAATATTTGCTTTCATTTCCCCCTCAAAAGCATCGTTTCAAGTATTGAAGTGACAAAGTTCTATCTCCCCCTTTATGGCAAGGAAGATTGGTGGGAAATAAATATGAGAGCTGCAGACTGTACCTGCTTTCTTACAGAGGATTAAGAGATATCATATCATTTTGATAGTTCCAGGTGACAGATGGGCTGTATACTCTGGCTATGCTGCTTGTAACAGAGGAGTGCATCTCTAATGATTGGCAGATCTGTATGCAGTTTTAAGCCCCTTGTGATGGTGTTCATGTAGTAACACTTCAGCTGATAACTTATACTACAATAGATTTAATCAACCTTTCTCAACCAGCTCTCATCAGATAGCTAGTTCAGCAGCTGTGTCATTCATCGACCCTGGGTCATAAAATGCATAGTCATGTCTCTAGCAAACTAAGTCGAGTATTGAGATTTCCCCTTCTTAAGTTATATCTTGTAATTAAAATTCTTACTCCATTTTAATTATTTCCATCTGTCTAAATATGTTTTCCAGCTTCTTCCTATTACTGCTCTTCTAATATTATTAAATTTATAGAGATATTTGGAGATGTACTGTTCTTCTGAGTTTACTGGTCTGCTTACTAATATTTCCATTAAATCACTTGACATCTCCAAGTTTCTGATGTTTAAATACATATTTATATTTATATAGGAATGTACACAGCTATCTATTTCCATATTATTTTCTGAACTGCCCCAGCTCTGATGTACTCCTGCCTGCCTTGAATTCTAAGGATAAATGTGCACTGATGGTAGGAGGTATGCTAGGTGTTTCTTCTGTGCCATTCACTTCATGTATGTGCTTGCACATGTGTGGGTGTGTCATATTTATTTTAATAGTACTGCCAGACTATGTGTCTAAATGCCTCTTAGCAGAGAAACCAAAAGCAGATGACAGATAAAATCATGTGCTCTACTAATTTTGTATCCATATATCTAAATAGAGAGGTTACTAATTGTACAGTATTTAAAAATCATACAGAGAAATAGTTAAATATTAAAAATTATTGCAGATCTTCTAGCACTTTTAAGAAATTACGAACGAAAAAGCTATTCAGTATATAGCAATTTTAATTAATGTTTAGTGGGGTATTGCAAGTTTTGAGTATGTTAGTTTAATAAGGGTTGATGCCATGTGATGCAAAGTATTAATTAATTAGTACCACATGATAGTTTTGAATGTTTTTAAGTAAGGGCTGTATAGGACTGTTTCATTTTGCTTCATTTTGCTTCATTTTGCTCTGTTTTAGCTTTGTATTCTGAAGAAGGAAGCGCATAGACGTTTCCGAAAACACGAATAAAGTTGTGTTAAAGAAGATTGGATTTTGGTGATAGTTCGCAATTTAAGTTGGGCAGTACCTGCTGGTGATCTCCTCGTAATTTGTGTTTTAAAACTTTTAAGAAATTGACATTAAGAAATACATGGCATGGTTATTTAATTTTTTGTCATCCCCCCCCCCCCCGATCTCATTGCGTTTCCATAAAGCTCGCTTGGAGCTATTATTTTTACTTTGTGCCCTTTGAACTGGTGGCTGACATCAATCATTATGTGACTACTATGTCAGAGGAGTGCTTTCACCTAGAGCCTTAGTATTAAGAATGATGCTGTACACATGATCAGGCTTGTGGGTTTGGCGGGATAAGAATTGAAAATTTTAGTCTTCAAAAAAGAAGGCAAGGCTCGAGCCAATAATTTGCAGTAGACTTGCACAGTTAGAAAATCAAGCTGAGTCTCTTTGTGACTGCCTTCTTCAAAAAAAAACAGGATGCACATTGCATTCATTCAAATGTTCTGAACACGGGCACATACAAAAAAAAACCCCAAACACTCACATCCTGAAACTGAATATAAAGCATCTTCATTGACCTCATCTATAAGGCAACAACAAACTCCTTGGGGCACAAATAAAGCATTTTAAACAATAAATTCTGACCTCACACACAGATAAAAATGCCCTGACATCTCCCAACTCCATTCCTATATAGAAGACACTAGTCAAACAGTATTGAATAGCCCCAGAGAGGTCAGAAGATCCAATCATTGCATGGATCTGCAAAACTAAAAAAAAAAGAATGTAATCCATACATTTTTAAGAACTAACCTCTAAGACAATTATCAAAGCAACACATATGATATAGAATCATTACATTTTAGCATTGTACTGAGGACATAAACTCATTAAATTTGTTAATGTATAGTAAATTATTGTAAGAATAAAGGGTTCATTTTAATTACTCTTGAAAATTAATTACTAAATTTGTGGATTATTTGCTGTCATATAATGATGAAATAACAATATTTACTTAAGTTAGTATTAAGTATTGGTATGCTTCAGCAAACTGACAGCTAAGTAAAGTGTTTTAACCTTTAAATAAGCAGTTATATGATACATTTACTACTGACTGTTAATATATTTAAGCAAAAAAGAGAATTCATTGAACATTAAACTTAAAGTAGATGGTAATTTAGTTTGCTATTTTTGTTTTCTAAATGATTAATTGAGAAATGAATGATTTATAAATTCCATTTAGCAACTCTTTTCAGTAAACATTTCACTCAGAGCATTTTATGATGCTTTAACATTTAGTGATTAGTCTAGACAATTTAGCATAGCTGTTTCATTTAAACTGCATTTCAAGATTATGCTATATAGTTACCTTTCATCATCATTGTTATAATATATAGAGACTTTTCTAGCTTTGTATTACTTCTATAAATACTTCATAGATAACAATAGAAGAGTTTTTGTTAGTTTTAAGTGAGTAACTGAATAACTGTAATAGGTACCTGTTTTAATAGGTGACTTTCATAATAGAAAGCTTAGTTGTTACTTTTTGGCTTATTGTCTAAGCATCTTTAAAATATATGTATCTTATATATTTATTTGTCCTTCAGATTGTTTCTTTTTCGGTACTTATGCATTATCACAACCAGATTTCAAACCACTTGATAATAAGGTAAGTACTGATACATCTTCACAGTTGTCCTGCTTATCAAAAAGGGTCTCATTACTTAGGACTCAGATATAACCAACTGACTGTTTTTGGACAGTTGTTTATAACAAGGAGCCCAAGTTGTCACAATTTCTGGATAAACGAGTCAACCCACGTTATGCTGACGTGCACCTGTAACACCTTCTGAGAGGCTTCATGCGTTTCATCCTTAAAATTGTAACAGTCGCGGAAATACCTAACGTAACTATGGAAAAGCATACAAAACTGAAAATAGATAAGATATATGGGGCTTTGTTGAACCCACGGTATATTACACAAAATGTTTCCCACCAAACCAAGGTGTGGCAGTGCAAATAGTTCTTTTCTCCTTAAAGTCGTTATTTGAAATGGGGTTTACATCCCCACCCATTCCCATTTAGCCACAACTCAGGTATAACTGTTCCTATTAGTTTATGATGAAAAGGGTAGCGACCAGATATAGTGTTATGGTCATGAAGAGTCAGTCAGTGTTAGCAGTTAAAATGTTAAACCTAACCTCCCAACTGTATCGTATTATGAGCAGCGCTTCCCATTAAAAATGTCCATCCATATTCACGCTGTTGTGAAATACGTTATATCCTAAAACTTGTATACCAAATAACATCCATAGAAAAAATAATGAATCATTGTAAACCACCAGAAGAACATTTTCTAAGTATAAAGTAAATAACATATGGTACTTAACGTATTATTGACTGGTTTGAAATCTGGTTGCAATAATCCAGTTTTCCAGTTGTTTTTTTAGCAATTCTTTTTGGTGTACTATTTGTCCAGTCTATTGCCTCCTCTTGAGTGAAAACATTGTTGTTAGAAAGGACTTTTGTTACTAGTACCACTGTTTCAAACATTTTTGTTCGTTCTGAAAGGAAGATCCTCAGTCTTGCTGGACATAGCAGATGTGTCTTCATTTGTTTCTTTTTTAGAGCTTTTATTAAAGGAAGAAATTATCTTCACTTAGAAACCACAGTTGTAGAGTAGTCATTGTCAAATCTGATTAAACCATTTTGAAATTTGGGTCTATATTAGATAACTGACCTCTCATAAGTACGACTGTCATCTGGTCGACACCATATGATCGAACTTTTAAAAGTTTGAAAATCTAATAAAAAAATAAACTACACAAATAACCTACCTGAACATTTTAAGCAAGGGGGCAAGCCCCCCTGCACCCCCCACTCTTTAAATATACCAACTCTGAAATCGCACTACAGTGCAGAAAAGGGAACTCTTCCCATTTCACACTGTATGGAGATCTCCATTAAAAGATTCGATCTTTCAAAAATTCTATCATATGGTGTCAACCATATGACAGTCAAACTTTTGAAAGTTCAATCATCTAATATAGACCCTTGAAATTTAATAGGTGAGTTAGTCCAGGCATTTCTTAGTTTAAGTTCTTTATCTTGAGTAAGGAAAAGTCTTACAATTATGGATCTTGGTTTTATTTTGGACGCAGAAGTATTTCCTAAGGCTGTTAATGATCTGTGGGCATGCTCAATGCCATATGAAAGTGCTTTAGGTAATTTCAGTATTTCAGGTATCCATCATGTGAGAAAGTTAGTTAAATTGTCTCCTTCACTTTTGTCAGGTAGTCCATATATCCGGCTGTTGCTCCTCCTTGTTCTGTTTTCTAAATCATCATTTTTTCCAGTAGATATGTATTTTGTTTTAATAAGAACTCTGTTTGGTGTTCTTCTTCCTTGAGTCTAGAGTCCATGTCATTTAGTGATTGTTCCATAGCTGATATATGTCCTTTTTGCTGCTTAAGTATTTCTTGAAGTTGTTCCAGTTGCTAGGAACATTTATCCTTGAAAGTGTCCAGTTTGTTATCAATCTTGTCAATTTTTAGTGACAAATCCTGGATATTAGATAAAACTGATTGTAGTTCTTTCTTAAGAGAAGAGTCCTGTGATTAGTTTTTTAAATGACTCATTCTGAAGTGCTGATGGTGTTTGTTTTCTTCTGCTTAATTTGGCAGGAATTTTTTTATGTCAGGTAATAAAACGTTCTTCTGTATATGGTCCAAGGTATTAGAAGTTGATTGATAGTAGAATAATCCTCAATTTCATTCTTATTTCTTAAAATTCCTGTCAGAAATAGTACTGAGGCAAGAGAGCTAAGAGAATGTGCTGTTACCATTTCACCATCTTTGCCACGCCCCTCTCATTTGTGAATAGTGATATGATTTATACAGAACTGTATGTTATGTACTGAGCTTGAAGAATGTAAGTACAGCATACCCTGCTGGAAGATAGAAGATTAGCCTGCAAAACTTAAGAATAGTTGAGGTTAAGTTACTTTATAGCTGGACCATAAACAAAAGGTGCTATCTCTCACTTTCAGTTTAGTAGCAGACACAATGTCTAGAGCTAGACGTTTTTTGTATTGTCCTAGAAAGAAATAATTACTAGGACTGAGATGTGGAGGTGTTTTATTGCTTTATGACTTGCTAGCAGCTGCAAAGATCTGAGCGATGTGTATTTCTCACACAGAGATGTTAAATTCTGTTAGTTTCTGCTTATCCTAGGAAATGAAGTCAGGTGACTAAGAGTGATGTCATCCAAGCTAACCCAGCAGTAATATGTGATACTGATTTAAGAACTCTCACAGAGAGAGACTGTGCATTTTGTATTTTGTCTTGGACCATCATCACCATCTGCGCTTGCTCTGTAAGTAAGATTTAGGGCATATTATCTCTTTTAGATATAGATAGGAATATAGTAAATATTAGTTTAGATGTGTTCTATATTTATTTGAGACTGTCCTGCAATGTTGTTTTAAAATATGTCCTGTGATTTTGAACTCTGAAGTTACTGTGTTGATTCACCGAGTATTGCCTTGTCCTTTTATTATTTATTATTAAATATATTTAAACCTATCTTTGTGTCTGATATTTGTGAGACATATTTAAGCTCTGAGAGTACTTCCATATGTATTTGGTGACACTGTACAGGCCACTCCTAAATAGCCTGGCACTTGGTCAAAACTACCATTTCAATAATAGTAACATTACATAGTAGGATTGGAGACTCTTTGTTAAGGGCCTTAAAGTAGCTGGTAAGGAGTCCTGGTGGCAGTGATAACTATCTTATATTCTGGGCATAAGGGGGCATAGCTAATAAACCTGTGCCAGCCTTCCCCAGG
Organism: Protopterus annectens; assembly: GCF_019279795.1. Lineage (NCBI taxonomy): Eukaryota > Metazoa > Chordata > Ceratodontiformes > Protopteridae > Protopterus > Protopterus annectens. The sequence continues at coordinate 1,011,160,501 of NC_056725.1, forward strand.
TGTGTGTTTGTGTATAACTCAAATCTCAAAGTGTGTGTGTGTGTGTGTGTGTGTGTGTGTGTGTGTGTGTGTGTGTGTGTGTGTGTGTGTGTGTGTGTGTATGTGTGTGTGTGTGTGTCAGCCACTTAGGCAGGGACATGAAGCACTGATTGGACAGAGAGACTGTTGGGGTGACTTGGCTTGGAACCCTGGCTATGGACTCAACTCCATAGCTATGCCAGTGGGGAGTCTTATTATGGATCTGGAGAGAAAGGGAGAAACCAGCCCCAAACTGACTGTGACCTCTGTGTGCTCTTAAGGGAAATTGCACTGTACTGCGCATGTACTTGTCATCCTCCCAGTGTGCACATCCCCTAGCTGCTGCCAGTGGTGATGATTGAGGCTACTTGATTACTGGCCCTGTGCAGGGGCATCCCACAGTACACAAACTGAGGTGTATGATCTTGCCTGTAGTGCACCTCATATAATTGTAGCCAGATTTTGGTATATGTGTAACTGGTGGATTTATGCCAAAGCATGGGCACAAAGACCCCCACCAATTGCGTCTGTGAAATAATTTACACCAATGCTAATGTTTGTAAAACCTGTTCCCTTTAAGACAAAGTAAAGTCACAGATTCAGCAGCGTGTTACATTTGGAAACCAGATAGATAATGAAAGAAGGGAAAGGCACTGAAATGTAGACTTGGAATGCAGCAAAAAGAATCTCATTAGGAGGCTCAAACAAAAAGCTTGTTTCTAGTCTCAGCTTCACACTCAGGTCTAAGGGATACACAAACATTTATTGAGACCTCTCTATACTGAGGTCTGACATGCCAAAGAAATGCAGAAGAGTCAACATCAAACATCAATCTTCTTTAATTTTCATTTTTATTGATGCAGTGGGGCAAGCCCCCCAACAACCTCACACTTATACATACCAGTCTAAGATCACAATACTGTAGAGAAAAAAAGATATTCCAAAATGGCAGTGTAAGACTTAGTATATTTATATAAATGTATATAACTATATATAAATAAGCTCAGATTTCAGGCCATTTGGCTTCCATTTTACGGGACTTTTGGTATTATTAGTCTTGACATTTCAAATGGTTACCCACTGCTATCAAATCAAACAGGACTTGCTTATCAGAATTATAATTGCATTTGCCTTCTGCTTTTTACAGTTTTTGCACTTGTTTTATATCAATTTAAGTCATTTTTGTATTGTATAACTGTTGTAGGGTTCACTCCAAAGTGCACTAGCCTGTTTATAGCATTTACAGTGTTTTCTGTGTGTTTTTATGCTGTTTCTTGAAAAAAAAAATATATTCTCTTTTCCCGCCTTTGCTGAACTAGATTATCCAGATTTCAGGTTTTGCTGAATTCCGGACTGTGGTATAGTTTCCTGTGTTGCCCATATCCTTACTTGGATAGGAGGAAGCTTCTCTGTTCACCAGTGAGAGTGGGGAGCTTTGAGCAGCCTATCTGTCCCTGGAGGAGTGGTCTCAGCCCTGAAACTAGTAGCTTATTGGCCATTTTGGGTCAATTCCTATCTCTTTCAGTTTCCCTGCTTTAAAACCCGCATTTGCACGGTTTTGCAACAGTATACAACTCCACACAGCTCCTCGTGGTGTCCTGCAGAGTGATACAGGCAACAGAGAGACCCAAGAGAGACTTTTCCAGATTTAAGTATTTTTTTCTCTGTTTTTTTGCTCTGACTGCCTTTTCCCGCCTAAAAAGTGAATTTCTAACTGATCTGTGCTTTAAAAAGTTTAAATTGCATTTGCCTTCTGCTTTTTACAGTTTCTGCACTTGTTTTATATCAATTTAAGTCGTTTTTGTATTGTATAACTGTTGTAAGCTACACACTAACGTGCGCTAGCCTGTTTATAGTATTTACAGTGTTTTCTGTGTGTTTTCCTGCTGTTTCCTAAAAAAAAAAAAAAAAAAAAACCCCAAAAAATATTCTCTTTTCCCACCTTTGCTGAACTAGATTAGTCCAGATTTCAGGTTTTGCTGAATTCTCGACTGTGGTATAGTTTCCTGTGTTGCCCATATCCTTACTTGGATAGGAGGAAGCTACTCTGTTCACCAGTGAGAGTGGGGAGCTTTGAGCAGCCTATCTGTCCCTGGAGGAGTGGTCTCAGCCCTGAAACTAGTAGCTTATTGGCCGTTTTGGGTCAATTCCTATCTCTTTCAGTTTCCCCTGCTTTAAAATCCGCATTTGCAAGGTTTTGCACCAGTATACAACTCCGCACAGCTCCTTGTGGTGTCCTGCAGAGTGATACAGGCAACAGAGAGACCCAAGAGAGACTTTTCCAGATTTAAGTATTTTTTTCTCTGTTTTTTTGCTCCGACTGCCTTTTCCCGCCTAAAAAGTGAATTTCTAACTTATCTGTGCTTTAAAAAGTTTAAATTGCATTTGCCTTCTGCTTTTTACAGTTTTTGCACTTGTTTTATATCAATTTAAAAATACACTGAACCCACAGACATTGCCAACATCCTGGCAGACAGGTTCAGTGCAAACTCCCCCCCCCCCTCACCAAAAGAGCAAATGTCTATCCCAACAGAGTGTAGCCTCCCTGACATCACAGATGCACAGGTGAGAGCTGCCCTCTCCAAAGCAAAAAACACAGTATCAATGGGACCAGACTGTGTCCCGGCTGCGTCTTACACGAACTCCAAGAAGAACTGAACCCTCACATAAAGTCACTGTTCAATCTCAGCCTTACTACAGGATATGTACCCAAGGAATGGCGTACAGCAACAGTGGTCCCACTCCACAAAGGTGATGCCACAACGGACCCCAAAAACTATTGCCCTATAAGCCTGACTAGCCTGGTCTGCAAAGCTATGGAGCGTATCATCATGAAACTCATAAGCAAAGACATTGGGAACCGACAAACACTGGATCCTACCCAATTCAGCTTTGTTAAGGGCAGATCTTGCCTCTTGAACCTGGTCGACTTCTTTGAAACAGTCACCAAGGCCATAGATGAAGGGAAGGTAGTCCACACAGCCTACCTGGACCTTGCAAAAGCCTTCGACACAATACCCCACTCGGGCATCATAAATAAGCTCACCAGCTTAAATATCGACCCCTATGTCACAAGATGGGTTGCAAACTGGCTCAAGGATAGAATCCACATGGTCAGAATTGCAGGTGCCATGTCAGACTCTAAACCAGTTGCAAGTGGTGTCCCACAAGGCTCAGTCCTGGGACCTCTCTTGTTTGGTATATATTTCTCTGAGGTACACGCTAACATGGGAGGACTATGGCTGACCAAGTTCGCCGATGACTGCAAACTGGGTGCCATAATCGACTCACCGACTGACACAAGCATCCTCCAAAAGGGTCTCACAGAGATGGATAACTGATGCCAGAGCCATGGCCTAAAGCTAAATGCCAAAAAGTGCATAGTCATCCCCTTTGTGAAAAACAAAGTGCCCACAAATTACCACATAGGTGGTAATCCATTGAGTACGGAAGAAGTAATTAGGGATTTGGGGACCCAAGTAGACAGCAATCTCTCCTTTGACAATCACGTTGCCAAAGTGGTTAGAAAGACCTTCTATATAGCCCACCTTATCACAAAAGGGTTCACATCTAGATCAAGAGAGGTCATTGTGCCCCTCTACTCATCACTCATCAGGCCCATAATTGAATACAATGCCCCATTTGGGATGTACCTTTCCCGATACCTGCAGCAACTGGAAAGACCCCAAAAATGCCTCACCAAGAGGATCAAGGGACTCAAACAGATGCCCTACGCAGTTAGGCTAAAGAAACTCCAGCTCTACTCAGTTGCTTACCGCCTACTCAGAGGCAATCTGTCCCTGATGTATAAAGCCATGTCCAACCCAGAATTAACGGACATGCTCCACCTCAGGAAATCCAAATCTCTTAGAGCTACACACTCCAGGGACTTAAACCTCAGCACAGAAATAAATAGGACATGCTGGAGGGACAGATTCATATCCCAGAGGCTCCCCTCACTCTGGAACAAAATCCCAGTCCATGTTAGGCAAAGTCCCTCAATGACCCTCTTCAAGAGAAATCTTGACGAGTGGATGGGAGAACGTAGGTTTACCCCTGGGATCTCTTCTGTGTCCCTACTAGACAGAGACACAGTAAACTAACCTCAAAAGGGCTATCTTCTGTGACCTACTATACAGAGGCACAGTCAACTAATCTAAAAGGGTGGTGAAAGCCAAACACACTCTGGCTAGGCTTATAAATGCCTTAGGGCAGATAGCCTAGTATCAACCTATGAACCTATGAACCTATAAGAAAAGGGAAATTGTAGAAGAACGGATGCATTAGAATAAACTGAAGGACTACAGGAGTGTAAATAAAAGGCATTTATTTTCTCTTGGGGCTTAAACTGCAAAGGTCATACCTTCTGACTTTTCCCATTCCTAGTAGGATCATTAGTATACCATTTCCTCAGATTTGCTACACTTTAACATTGCACTCTTCAATGAATTGCTGCAGTTATAAAAAATGTACAGTACATAAGCGCATAGAAGCAGGGCACGCCTCCTGCAGCCTCAGCATTCCCAGTCAAAGTTTTCTTGCATTCACTGAGCATTCTGTGACAATTATGATTGGATAAAAGATAACTGGAGACAGGTAAGAGTAAAAAAAGTGCCCACAGAACTACAAACTTGGAAATATTTTATTGATATTTGCTGTATATTGACCAGCCCTACTTTTTTTATGCAGCCTTGTTTGCCAGTATCCAAATTTCAGGCTGGAGTGCAAAAAAGGCACATAACCATAGGTTGTTTTAATAATTGCAGAGAGGCTGATGTCTTCTTTCCACATTAAAAATCCACAGGTGGGAGGATGGCATAATGGTTAAGGTGTTTACCTTACAAGCAAAAAGTGCAGGGTTTGATTCTCAAATGGGGTAACTGGCTAGGCTTAAAGTGGTCTACAAGGACAGTTAGCCTAGTACTAATCTATGAATGTATAAAATTCCTGCTGCTAAAGCTAGCATGCATAGTGATGATTATTTTGGTATCAGATTGCTCAGAAATACTGACTGTAGGAAGATAAGCAGAATTCTACAACTTTCTGTTGATTCACTTATTAAAATGTACATCTCTGCTTTGGGATCATTTGCTTGCTAAGTCTGGGATGTGTAGTATATAATGATAGTGTTGTACGTTACATTTATAATTATTATTTATTTTCAAATTATTGGTGTACAAATGTCGGGATTTAGCAAGTGCACTCCTGTATTCTGTGACACGTATGGTCAGAAAGAAATTAAAAATGAACCAGAGGTCTAATGCTGACTCTATTCTGTGTAATTTACAGTGTACCAGAATCAGTACTACAGCAACGTTTACACAGGTAGTTCACAATGGGTCATGCTTTCTTAGAATAAGCCTTATTTTGATTTAAAACTTTGTTTTGCTCTTGCTGAAAAGTTTGACTTTGTGATACAAGAGGGAAAATAACAATAACTCACTCACACGTATAGCGTCTTTTTATATAGTTCCTGTTAACATCCATAGGCCCTTATGGAGTCCATATCTATTTTTGGATCTGGCTTCCTTAAGTAACTAACTTAATAGCTAATAATAGGCAATATTAGAAAGGGCAAAGATTTAGTAAAAAATGACACTAGGTCTGTTAATCTAGGATGTATTGCAGTGGAGAAATTGATGTTTGCCACTTATTATTCATATTTTCATATGTATGGTCATACTTTCATAACTGAGACAGGTACAAACTTTTGAAGGGTATGGTATGAAATACCATGGCAAAAGACAGGAAAATTAATTATCGATGTCCTTTTATATCACACTGTACTTGAGACATTACTATTTGTTAGTAATTATGCAAATAAGCAATATTTCCATGCACTTAATATTTCAAAAAACAAGTGACTTAAAAAATGTTACATGACATCAGGTGAAACCTTAGATGTTGTTGAAGAAAACTATCTTTGCTATTTGCACTTTAAGTTTGCACATCTTGAGAGATATTCAGTGTTATTTGTATTGCTAAAATCTAAATAAACCTGAACTTAGAGACACATTTCTTGCTGTCATGTGAAAGGTTATTTCTGGTTAATCAAAGTATTCTTACAATATATGTCTATGTTATACATTTTCCAAGGTATGATGATTTGTTTGTAAGAGTTTAGTAAAACATATAATTCTGGGTTTGTGTGAATTAATAATAGATTATAGTATTTATGGAAAGAATATGAATGTGCATCTTGAGAGATTTTCAGTGTTACTGGTATAGCTAATTATACAATTAAGCATATGTTTTCATATTTCTATAAATATTAAAAAAAACTGAACTCAAAGACAAATTTCTTGCTGTCATGTGAAAGCGTATGTCTATTTAACCAAAGTGTCCTAACAATATATGTCTATTTTATACATTTTCCAAGATATGACAAATTTTTGTAATAGCTTAGTAGAAAATATAATTCTGGGTTTCTATGAATTAATAATGGATTATAGTATTTATGGAAAGACTATGAATGCACTGACTATTGTCACTGCAAAGATCACTTCTTACTGATAACATCATTATTTGTAGAGTTTTAATAGCTTTTATTGTTCAGAAAATATTCACATTTGTTAATCTTATGTATTTAAATTTCATTTTTCAGAGAATGCTCTGGAATGCAAGGATGTCTGTATGCTGCTAGAGGTGCGACATTCTACACTACTTAGGTGTTAATTAGTTAAGGATTAAAGGCAGGCATGGCACCCTGTCAGAAATGTGAGAGCTGGAATTGTTCTTCTTGCAGTTCCAAAAAATAATAATTGTACAAGAAATACAATTAATGTCAAAACTAGCTGCAATACCATTGCAGCAATTAGGCAGGTATACCTCACCTCCTACCTAGAGATGTGTGGAGCTGCATCCCCAAAACATTGCTACTTTTATATACTAACTCTACCATCACTGTACCACAGAGTATTCCCCTACTTTGAGGTACAGTAACCTTGGCCTGTTATTGGAGTTCATAGAGGGATAGTGCAGTGTACAGCACTAAATACTGTAGGAGGTGATTATGTCTGCAGTGTGGACAGGAGCAGCCTTAGGTCAACTGCTGCCCTAGGCAAAAGGGCTCCCCGGCGCCCCCCACCACACCACCCAGTGCCCCCATCCTGGTCTACCTACACCAAATAAATACTGGAAAAGTGCCCCTACTAGAGCGGTGCCCTAGGCGGCTGCCTAGTTGGCCTATGCCTAAGGCCGGCTATGAGTGCGGGCAAGTCAGAGTCCCTGACTGCATGAAAATGCAAACAACTGAATGATATACAGCACATGCAAATTAGAATGTAATGACATGCAAATGAACACCATGAAATATGCAAATACAGGAGGCCAAGATAACACACTGATGAAGAGACTTATAAAATGATGGGACAGCATGCTCATGCCCACCAATTATGAACCATGACTTATGGGAATACATATTGTGAGCCATGTTAGGCGTAACATTAGCTTGCCAGCATGTGTGCTGGTTGTCACCTATGGAGACAGTGCTAGTAGTGCCGTACATTGCAGCCACCTATGCCAATGAGGATGATACAGCCATCAATTCACATATCAACATTTGACAGCCTAGTCAATAATTGATCATTTCAGAATGGACAGGGATGCACTATGGAACCTATTCAAACTAGTTGCAAGTGGCGTCCCACAAGGCTCAGTCCTGGGACCTCTCTTGTTCAGTATATATTTCTCTGAGGTACAGGCTAACATGGGAGGACTATGGCTGACCAAGTTCGCAGATGACTGCAAACTGGGTGCCATAATCGACTCACCGACTGACACAAGCATCCTCCAAAAGGGTCTCATGGATAACTGATACCAGAGCCATGGCCTAAAGCTAAATGCCAAAAAGTGCATAGTCATCCCCTTTGTGAAAAACAAAGTGCCCACAAATTACCACATAGGTGGTAATCCATTAAGTACGGAAGAAGTAATTAGGGATTTGGGGACCCAAGTAGACAGCAATCTCTCCTTTGACAATCACATTGCCAAAGTGGTTAGAAAGACCTTCTATATAGCCCACCTTATCACAAAAGGGTTCACATCTAGATCAAGAGAGGTCATTGTGCCCCTCTACTCATCATTCATCAGGCCCATAATTGAATACAATGCCCCATTTGGGATGTACCTTACCCGATACCTGCAGCAACTGGAAAGACCCCAAAAATGCCTCACCAAGAGGATCAAGGGACTCAAACAGATGCCCTACGCAGTTAGGCTAAAGAAACTCCAGCTCTACTCAGTTGCTTACCGCCTACTCAGAGGCAATCTGTGCCTGATGTATAAAGCCATGTCCAACCCAGAATTAACGGACGTGCTCCACCTCAGGAAATCCAAATCTCTTAGAGCTACACACTCCATGGACTTAAACCTCAGCACAGAAATAAATAGGACATGCTGGAGGGACAGATTCATATCCCAGAGGCTCCCCTCACTCTGGAACAAAATCCCAGTCCATGTTAGGCAAAGTCCCTCAATGACCCTCTTCAAGAGAAATCTTGACGAGTGGATGGGAGATCGTAGGTTTACCCCTGGGATCTCTTCTGTGTCCCTACTAGACAGAGGCACAGTAAACTAACCTCAAAAGGGCTATCTTCTGTGACCTACTATACAGAGGCACAGTCAACTAATCTAAAAGGGTGGCGAAAGCCAAACACACTCTGGCTAGGCTTATAAATGCCTTAGGGCAGATAGCCTAGTATCAACCTATGAACCTATGAACCTATAAGAAAAGGGAAATTGTAGAAGAACGAATGCATTAGAATAAACTGAAGGACTACAGGAGTGTAAATAAAAGGCATTTATTTTCTCTTGGGGCTTAAACTGCAAAGGTCATGCCTTCTGACTTTTCCCATTCCTAGTAGGATCATTAGTATACCATTTCCTCAGATATGCTACACTTTAACATTGCACTCTTCAATGAATTGCTGCAGTTATAAAAAATGTACAGTACATAAGCGCATAGAAGCAGGGCACACCTCCTGCAGCCTCAGCATTCCCAGTCAAAGTTTTCTTGCATTCACTTAGCATTCTGTGACAATTATGATTGGATAAAAGACAACTGGAGACAGGTAAGAGTAAAAAAAGTGCCCACAGAACTACAAACTTGGAAATATTTTATTGATATTTGCTGTATATTGACCAGCCCTACTTCTTTTATGCAGCCTTGTTTGCCAGTATCCAAATTTCAGGCTGGAGTGCAAAAAAGGCACATAGCCATAGGTTGTTTTAATAATTGCAGAGAGGCTGATGTCTTCTTTCCACATTAAAAATCCACAGGTGGGAGGATGGCATAATGGTTAAGGTGTTTACCTTACAAGCAAAAGGTGCAGGGTTTGATTCTCAAATGGGGTATCTGGCTAGGCTTAAAGTGGTCTACAAGGACAGTTAGCCTAGTACTAATCTATGAATGTATAAAATTCCTGCTGCTAAAGCTAGCATGCATAGTGATGATTATTTTGGTATCAGATCGCTCAGAAATACTGACTCTAGGAAGACAAGCATAATTCTACAACTTTCTGTTGATTCACTTATTAAAATGTACATCTCTGCTTTGGGATCATTTGCTTGCTAAGTCTGGGATGTGTAGTATATAATGATAGTGTTGTACGTGACATTTATAATTATTATTTATTATCAAATTATTGGTGTACAAATGTCGGGATTTAGCAAGTGCACTCCTGTATTCTGTGACATGTATGGTCAGAAAGAAATTAAAAATGAACCAGAGGTCTAATGCTGACTCTATTCTGTGTAATTTACAGTGTACCAGAATCAGAACTACGGCAACGTTTACACAGGTAGTTCACAGTGGGTCATGCTTTCTTAGAATAAGCCTTATTTTGATTTAAAACTTTGTTTTGCTCTTGCTGAAAAGTTTGACTTTGTGATACAAGAGGGAAAATAACAATAACTCACTCACACGTATAGCGTCTTTTTCTATAGTTCCTGTTAACATCCATAGGCCCTTATGGAGTCCATATCTATTTTTGGATCTTGCTTCTTTAAGTAACTAACTTAATAGCTAATAATAGGCAATATTAGAAAGGGCAAAGATTTAGTAAAAAATGACACTAGGTCTGTTAATCTAGGATGTATTGCAGTGGAGAAATTGATGTTTGCCACTTATTATTCATATTTTCATATGTATGGTCATACTTTCATAACTGAGACAGGTACAAACTTTTGAAGGGTATGGTATGAAATACCATGGCAAAAGACAGGAAAATTAATTATCGATGTCCTTTTATATCACACTGTACTTGAGACATTACTATTTGTTAGTAATTATGCAAATAAGCAATATTTCCATGCACTTAATATTTCAAAAACCAAGTGACTTAAAAAATGTTACATGACATCAGGTGAAACCTTAGATGTTGTTGAAGAAAACTATCTTTGCTATTTGCACTTTAAGTTTGCACATCTTGAGAGATATTCAGTGTTATTTGTATTGCTAATATCTAAATAAACCTGAACTTAGAGACACATTTCTTGCTGTCATGTGAAAGGTTATTTCTGGTTAATCAAAGTATTCTTACAATATATGTCTATGTTATACATTTTCCAAGGTATGATGATTTGTTTGTAAGAGTTTAGTAAAACATATAATTCTGGGTTTGTGTGAATTAATAATAGATTATAGTATTTATGGAAAGAATATGAATGCGCATCTTGAGAGATTTTCGGTGTTACTGGTATAGCTAATTATACAATTAAGCATATGTTTTCATATTTCTATAAATATTTAAAAAAAACTGAACTCAAAGACAAATTTCTTGCTGTCATGTGAAAGCGTATGTCTATTTAACCAAAGTGTCCTAACAATATATGTCTATTTTATACATTTTCCAAGATATGACAAATTTTTGTAATAGCTTAGTAGAAAATATAATTCTGGGTTTCTATGAATTAATAATGGATTATAGTATTTATGGAAAGACTATGAATGCACTGACTATTGTCACTGCAAAGATCACTTCTTACTGATAACATCATTATTTGTAGAGTTTTAATAGCTTTTATTGTTCAGAAAATATTCACATTTGTTAATCTTATGTATTTAAATTTCATTTTTCAGAGAATGCTCTGGAATGCAAGGATGTCTGTATGCTGCTAGAGGTGCGACATTCTACACCACTTAGGTGTTAATTAGTTAAGGATTAAAGGCAGACATGGCACCCTGTCAGAAATGTGAGAGCTGGAATTGTTCTTCTTGCAGTTCCAAAAAATAATAATTGTACAAGAAATACAATTAATGTCAAAACTAGCTGCAATACCATTGCAGCAATTAGGCAGGTATACCTCACCTCCTACCTAGAGATGTGTGGAGCTGCATCCCCAAAACATTGCTACTTTTATATACTAACTCTACCATCACTGTACCGCAGAGTATTCCCCTACTTTGAGGTACAGTAACCTTGGCCTGTTATTGGAGTTCATAGAGGGATAGTGCAGTGTACAGCACTAAATACTGTAGGAGGTGATTATGTCTGCAGTGTGGACAGGAGCAGCCTTAGGTCAACTGCTGCCCTAGGCAAAAGGGCTCCCCGGCGCCCCCCACCACACCACCCAGTGCCCCCATCCTGGTCTACCTACACCAAATAAATACTGGAAAAGTGCCCCTACTAGAGCAGTGCCCTAGGCGGCTGCCTAGTTGGCCTATGCCTAATGCCGGCTATGAGTGCGGGCAAGTCAGAGTCCCTGACTGCATGAAAATGCAAACAACTGAATGATATACAGCACATGCAAATTAGAATGTAATGACATGCAAATGAGCACCATGAAATATGCAAATACAGGAGGCCAAGATAACACACTGATGAAGAGACTTATAAAATGATGGGACAGCATGCTCATGCCCACCAATTATGAACCATGACTTATGGGAATACATAATGTGAGCCATGTTAGGCGTAACAATAGCTTGCCAGAATGTGTGCTGGTTGTCACCTATGGAGACAGTGCTAGTAGTGCCGTACATTGCAGCCACCTATGCCAATGAGGATGATACAGCCATCAATTCACATATCAACATTTGACAGCCTAGTCAATAATTGATCATTTCAGAATGGACAGGGATGCACTATGGAACCTATTCAATCTGTGTCACCCATGAATGGAATCAACAGGTATGCCCTTTTATGACCATTCCTGTGGACATGAAGATATGTGTAACACTGACAATCCTACCTACATAGACCTTCCAAGAATATGGGAACTAAGTATATCATAAGCTTCTGAATCATGAATACTTAACTAATTTCTCAACATTATGGTACAGTGTGTGGAGAAGCATATCTGATACCCACAGATACCAGAGGAAATTGCATGCTTCTCCTGATGTCCTGGGCACAGTAGATTGCATGTATATTACAGTACTATTAAGGTCTTATCTGATCCAGATGTATAGAGATATATAAATAGGAAGTGCTACCACTCCTTGAACTGAAAGGTGATCCATAATACCTGATGCATTATCTATAATGTCCATGGTCCACCCAAGCAATTCACATGATTTACACATTTAGTATATTTCCAACGTATACCAACAGTTTTCTGTGAGTGGATTTACCACCAGGTCAACTGATTGTCTATTACACATGAATTGCAAACAAAACTGCCTGTACAGATGTTATGCATTATAGAAGAATGTCATATATAATGCTTTGTGTGTTGCAGGTGATGCCAGATATGCCCTTGAGTCATGGATGGTGATGACTTCCATTTGAAACCCACAGACCATGGAGGAAATAACATACAACATGACTCATACAAAAAAACAGAAGTATTGTGGAACATGCATTTGGACTTTTGAAAGATAGATATAACTGTTCAAACACCTCTGACTGGGCACTACAGAAAAGTCTTTTGAACTAACCTATGAACTATGAACTTCTTGACATATGCAGCAAAATATTGGTAGCAATTGCCATATTACTCGGCACACTCTTGCAAAAATAGGTAGTGCAGACAGATAATGACATGGCAGAACATGCCATATGCATTGTAGTAGTAGTAGTAGTAGGAGGGCAGGGAGGTGATACAGGAAAAGACAATGAGCAGTAAAGCCACAACTGAGCCACCAATAGGAGAAATGCATTACAGCACTGGCAAGGTGGTAGCTCACACTATGCACATGATAGGAATGGGTATTGCACAGTCATCTTCAATTGTACAGATAGGACACAGTGACAGTTGAATGCAACAATTAGTTTGTGATGAGGGATCATGAGTGATGAAGTTGATAGCATTGCACTGTGGGTGCATGTTGTGTATCAGGGGTCACAGCCTTCATTGATTGTGTTTGCATGTCATTATTTGGCCATTATCAGCATCCAATGTGCTATTTGTCAGAGATCACATCTTCCAGTAACAGGGTCAGGGACTCATTATGTGATCACTGCTGACATCCACTGTGCTGGTTAGTTGTGTTGGAGCTTTACCCATTCTATATTAGGGATGGGTGGAACTATCAGTCTTACTGAAGCACATTGTGAAAGAGTTACATTGGTAAAATACAACAAAGGATGACAATGAACACAGGTGACAAACTATGAGTCAGTATGCAACACTGATAGTGCCTCTGAAAAGGTCTGTGTTCCTTGATGCAGGACATCCTATGCACGTTCAGCTTGTATCTAGCCCTCCTTAATGCAACATATCACATGAGCCAGTGGAGGCAGACTGGATGGCAGGTGTACTGTGTCACATGGATGCACCTATGGATTTGATATTTACCACTAATGACTTCAGTAGCACCATCATTTATTGTGTGGCTACTCCAAGTACAGTTGCCACATGTCTTCACTCATGCCATGGAGTACACTCTCCAGCTTCATAGTAGCATTCATAGCAGTTATCTGTGCCAGAATTATTCATTTGCACGCTGTTAATTTATTTCATGTGCCACATATATATCAGGGGCAGTAAAGGTGATGTTGTAGTTTTGGACTCCCCATGGTGGTATGTCCATATATGAGTTACTCTGTCTTGTGGACAGACAGAAGAAGTCCATCTGGAGCTGTCAGCCACAGTTGGCATTTAGGCTTTGAGGAAGCTGTTTGTTCAGCCGTTACCTTTACAGAAGCCTCTGTACTTGTGCCCATGGGATTTCCTTCTCCCAGAGTGTTACAAACAGTGTCACAGTGTGACTTATGCCATACTGTCTGCAAATTTCCATCATCAGCAGAAAGAAATTACCCTAATGACCTCAGACCATTGTTGCCCCACTAAGCTGGATCTTCCATCAGTGGAACATAATGACTCACAGCCCTATAAGCCCACAGATGTGTTTTAAATATTTTCCTGTGGCACACATAGTGTGGCACATAGAAAAAATGCTATAAACTAGTTTGGAACACCTACCTTGTTGGTCAGGATTTTGTAGTTGCAGACTGGATGTGCCTCGTGGACAGGTGATTCCACGTCATATTATCTTCACTCGATGCATATGTAATATGCCAGGTCATACCATTATGATCAATACTGGCTTGCTGTACTGACTCAGAGACAGTAGGTGCTATTCCTGCATACACATCCAAACCACAACCATATAGGAGGGACATAGAACCATACTTAAGTCAACTAGTCAACTGGTACTGTGGGCAGTTCTCCAAACTGGTGCCTCCTCAATTCAATGTCAATGTATCCCATGCACTTTCTTAATGCCATAACTTCCCCCTCATCCTCGTCCACAGGCAAATACAAGCATGATGTGTAGTTCTGTGGTGGCTTACCATGCAACATGAGAAGCTACCTGGGAAACTCTGCAACTACATGTCTTGTCATGTGTGTGCCCCACAGAGTCAACTCTATGTTTAGTATATTGGTGGTAAACTGTTTTTTTGTGGCCCGCTCATGCATACGCCCTAAGTATTCCATTCATATCTAGCAGAAGATAGTGACAGTGCTTTATATTGCACTAATATGGGAAACTTACACAGTGAGTATGCAATTCAGGCCAGAATGCTATAGTATAATGCTGCTCAATGGCTGTTGTAACTAGAAGTACTTTTGCTATATGCAGCTATGAAATTGTAAGCATGCTTTGCCTTTTTGTAGGCAAGAACAGACAGACAGATGCATCATTTCCTTTGTACACATCCATGAATCTCAAATCTATTCACCTTGTATACATTTTAGTATCATTAGGACCTAATTTTAGCCATTTGCAAATAATACCTATTGCACATTTAGGCTCACTACATTGGGGTGCAGGGGGTGAATAAGAACCAGCACTAGCTTGTGCCTGTATGTCCACTGACAATTTTGACATGTGTATACTGCATACTATGCAAGTTATCTATGAATTCTGGACATAGGAAAAAACCCATAATATACATGGACATGGAAATTATATTTAGATGCAGTTTTTCACATATTTTGTATTTCTGAATATTGCCTTATTTCTTAGCTTGACAGCCATGTTAATGGGTAAAGTTTGGCTTGAATTATGCAGATCTCTTAAAGTACTCTGCATAATGATCTGAATATGACATTTAAGCTGAAGTTGCACTACATAATGTGTTCTCATGCATTTTCAGCTGTAGTGAAGCTGCTGAAGTACAAGATGATGAGTTATAGTAATAAAGTAAATTTATAATCACTTGAACATCTAAGGTGAACAATTTTCAAATAATGTTATGTAAAATCCACTCATTTCATTTTCCATAATTTGATGAAGTAGCCTTATGCTTGAAATTGAATTACAGAAGAATGGAAAAATACCCTGCATACTCTGTTTCCTTCTACGTCCTTATCTGCTGCTCTAAATAACTAAATCATTAGAAGTACAAGGATTGTATTAGGCCAGTCATAATATTGCACAACGGAGTAATATAAGGTAATTATGTCTGTGCAGAATGCCTGAGCTTGCAGACACTGTTTTCATGCTCCATTTTGGGCTGTTGTTAATTTGTTTTCTGAAGAAGATGTAGGGCTAGGTTCTGTAAAGACATCAGATACCCAAAATGAACAGCAAAACAAACAAACCACTGCAATGAAACAACAAGTGGGAAGAACCACAAGAGGTACGCCAAATTACTATAAGGCACAACGAATCCAAGGCCAGTAGAAAACACAAAGGACTGTTTATTTTAACGTCTCACAAGTAAAATCACGTTTTCGTTGCCCATGCAACTTCTTCAGAATACAATCACCTAGGTTCTGTAAAGCTCACAGAAGCTATTTGTGGACAACACAGCATGCTAAAGGAAGACTTCAGTAGACCTGGTGTAGATGGAGTTCCAGAGGTCACTCTGATGGTAGATCAAGTACATAAGTATTCAGCGTAGGATAGTTTAGGATTCTGTGCATGCTAGTCTGATTCCAAAACACGTGGTGCACACATGACTCAAATGCATCAAACAGCCAAGAAAATTCCATTTATAAAATCTTCAGTGCATACTTTCTAGACACTAAGGAATTCAAGAAAATATTACAGGTTACGATGAAATCTGTAGCAAACCATCAAAAATAGTCAAAATGCAACCTGCTGTTAATATACTGCAACAGATTGCAGTGATACAAGACATAAATGAGGCTGTGGCTGTGCATCCTAGAAGGCAGTCAGCTAGAATAAGAGCAAGACTGCAACTAAACCAGTTGTCAGACCAGCAAATCATTGGTGATACTGTCTAGACAGGCAACTGATGCAGGCTGTCTGCAACACGTGTGCCTCACATATGTCTGTACAAACCCTGCGAGGAAATCCCATCCCCTTGAAACCAACGTCTATCGCAGTCTTGGTGTATTTGCAACTGGGAAATTCCAGAGACACACAGGGGATGCTGTAGGAGTATCACAGACCGCTACCAGTCATATCATGGCAAAATTCCTGGAAGCAATGTGCAGCAAGGTGGATGACTACATACATTTTCCATCCACTCCCATGGAGTAGAGAACTGTAATGCACTAGTTCTGTATCACTGCAAACTTCCCACATGCACTCAGTGCAATAGATTGCACACACATACCTATCAAGACACCAGTACATCCAGAAACAGACTGATACATAAACAGAAAGGAATGGCCATCCATCAACTGCAAAGTTGTGTGTGCAGCAGATGACAACATAACAAACATCATGGCAACACACCCTGCAAGTGTCCATGATGCTGTCATTTGGATGGAAAGTGGACTGAGAACTGCATTTCAGCAAGGTGAAACACATGAGGGACTGCTACTAGGTAAGTACAGCAACTCATCTAGGGTGCAATTTAAGGGTACCCCTCACAACAATACCCATTATGAATAAAAGTGTTTGTGTTCTGCACAACAAGTGACTGTGGTTAGCCACTTGAGCCATGGCTAATGACTGCGTTCCATGAACCATCAACTCTTGCACAGAAGGCCTACAATAGAGCACATGCAACAACCAGAAACACAATAGAGTGTGTGTGTTTGGTATATTGGGAACAAGGTTCAGATGTCTGGACACATCAAGGGTTGCAATACAATACACACCTGAACAGGCAGCAAAAATGATAACAGTGTGCTCCGTGCTGCACAACATGCTAACCAGATCACATGGCAATCTTCTAGATGCAGGTGTGGATGAACTAACTGAAGATCTCCAAATGTCTGTTCACCTCAAAAAATCTAGATCCGTCAGAGCCACAAGGGCGGGAGACTTAAACCTCGACACGGCTATTAATAGGACGTGCTGGAGGGATAGATTCATCACCCAAAGACTCCCTATGCTGTGGAATAAAATCCCGGTATATGTGAGGCAGAGCACCTCGCTGGCCTTGTTCAAGAGAAATCTTGACCAATGGATGGGAGATCGCAGATATACCCCAGGGATTACCTCAGTGTCACTGCTCAACAGAGGCACAGCAAAATAATGGGTATAGTTCCCCATACTAAAGGGGTGGCGTAAGCCATAAAACTATGGGCTAGGCTTGTAAATGCCCTCGGGCAGATAGCCTAGTATGAACTTATGAACTTATTATGAACTTATGAAGAAGACATCCCACAGGTACTGGAAGAGAAGTAGAAGGACATAGGGGACAGAAGTAACAGGCATAGGCAATGTAGGGTGCTACCACAAGTGCAAGCCCAGGCATCACGGCAGTGTCTAACCCAAATACTTGAGTCAAGACAAGCCACATGTACATTAGTATATAGAGTAAGCACTGATGTTCAGGTGTTGACCCCCCACAGCAACACAGATTGCATCTAATGTCAATTAGCCAGTAGACGTAAACACTGAACATCACACATAACACAATCATAACATATTACAACATGAACATACACAAATCTGTCAAAACAGGGGCCATCAACTTAGGCACAACTGACATAGGTATGCATACATACTCAGATTGTTGTATCACTGTACGGTAAAGAATAAGAAACACACATCAGTGCTACACATACATATCTCTACAATGTAATAACATGAAAAAGAGAAATCACACAGGGCACAAAGCAGAAATTTCAATTTCAGAAAACACATATTACAGTACAGTGGTAAAAGTGGTATTGCAGTAATATGAGCCAGCTATGTGTACTACATTGTTAGACACACTCTAACACAGTCTAGGGTGACTTCTCTGACATCTCTTACTACAGCCTGCTCTGCCCCAACCACGTACAAACACATCTTGCCCTGTTTGCTCTACAAAGTAGATGGATGGGGCTACAATAGCATGTTGAGATGAAGAAGCATGACTGCAAATTGAAGGTCTTGAGACTGATAGGACCACAGCTGATGGGCCAGCAGATGTGCAGGTTGGACTGCAAATAGTGATTTTTGATGGCCACTGATGATTCTGTGGACAGGTGGCCTGTCTCTCCCAGGTTGCAATCTGCTGAGCACAGTCAGTGAATGCAGACTTTTGCTGGTAGAATGACACTGCTGCAGTACTGTAGAGGCCAGGGTTTTCAACACTTGTGCCACAGCTAGCAGACATTCTTTCTGAGTGGCCAATGCAGCCATAACCTCACAATGTCAGCACTTTTGCCCTTCATGCATGACATGTGATACATGATCTATGGCACAGGCAAGTGCATAGACATCTGAATTATGCCTTTGCTGTGACCACTCATTTGCCTTGGGCAGACAACCTCTGACACCTGGCCATGCACACCATCTGCTTGCCTATGTCTACCATGATGTCCTGTTCCTCAATGTTGTGTGGAACTGCCAGAAATAATGCTCTCAACTGTTATATGTTGGCCAATGGCCTCAGCCTGTTCAACATCCACTGTGACAGCATCCTCAGAATGGGTAAACAAGTGGACCTCCACATCTGAGGCTACATCTGCTGCAACATAACTGTCAACCTCATGGATGGACTCTCTAAACAACTCAAGGTCCTCTGTGCTAGATGCCATACTGCTATGCTGAGACACATCATGAACAACATCATGATCACTGGATGGGGTGCTGGATGATACAGATAGTTGATGTTCAACAAAATACAAAGACACAGATCAGAACAATGTGCCTACATCACATGACAGATATCAAAGACATATGGCATATATATCTCACTGCAATGTTACAAATAATAATGACTTCACTTGCTGTCTACTGTATGCATGTTTCATTGAATCTACATAAAATAAGCATATAATCTGTTTACATGGCCAACATACATGAGATATGTGATGCATAAAAAAACACACACTTGGTAAAAACTCATGCAAAGATGGTGGTGTTGAAGAGAGATAAACTTCAACTAGTGTAAGGAAAAACAACATTAGTGATCACATCATTTACACCATTAAGCAGCTGAACACAATTAAAATATACAGAATGTGTGGCATATATATGCCAATCATATGTGCTCTTGAGGAAGTTGATGCAGACAGAGATAGGATTGGTAAAGACACAGTATTAATGGAGGTCCACCACAAGATTAACAGCAAGGACAGGTATGAAACATACTTAATAGCATACAACTGACAGACTCCTGTTGGGGAGAAGTTGTGGGTTGTACTGAAGATCCTGCAGTGGGAAAGCAAAGAGAAAGACAATAAAAGTTGAGTATTTAGTAAAAAAATGTTGACAGCATCAAATATACAACAAGGTAATGTGACCTGCAAATACTCATTTGATGGATGTTGTGAATGTACACCAGATATTTACAAAAATGTCATGTATCAGGTGTGCTACACATTGTTGAAAGCTATGACAATTTTGCTGTAACATACCTGGACTGTCTGCACTTGAAATGCACAGCTTGCCCCCAACTGGATGTACCTGTAGTGTACAATGGTAGGGAAACAACAATATAACAGTATGCAGCAGTGTCATGAAATGAGGCTGAGGCAAGGTAGTACCTGCCGATCCCTGGTGTAGGCCTGAAGTTAGTGGACCTGTGAATATTAAAAAAACAGCATTACAAATGTTTGGACTGCAATGCTTGTAAGTCAGTTGCATCAATACATATAATTAGACATATGTTCATCACCCTTACCCTGTGTGGATGTGTGTGCATGGCTCAACTCTCCTGCTGTAAATAAAAAACAGCAATATATGAATATGCATGCTACAGCATATGCAGTGATTTTCTCAATACACAAGCCTAAAATGGAAATAAAGACACACATGCTCATTCTGCAACTCCAGCTTCAATCTCACCACCAGGGATGCATCACTCCCCTCTTTGTGTATGCAGTGAGGCTAGAAATATTGTGATGTCATCAGGGGGATAAGTGCTGGTTCACCACAAGTGGCATCCCTTGATCTCTCATAACGTGTAATTATGTTGGCTGCATGAAGGCTCATGTATGAGCAGCATCATCTATAGGCTTCACAGGAATGATTGTGTCCTTCACTGTCTGTCCAAATTTAATTTCTCCAAACAGTATCACATGAACAGCCTAGGGGTCTCCTTTCATGCTGGTGGAGAACATCAATTATGATGTCATTTTTCTGGAGGGAGATGTTGTCAACCCTAGGAAGGTGGGCCATCTGAAAGACAGTGATATGCACATGATAATATTCAGGGGGAATTTAATAAAACCTACATGGTTTTATTTACCACACAGGCATCATGCTGCTTACATGAAAGTAAGCAGGTTTTAGATTTAGTAAATACTGCTAAGTGGTGTGCATGCATGTGCCAACACAGGAAATTCCGTGGCATGTAAATCACCTCATGAGCTAGTGAATCTCATACAAATGAGGCAGGTAGAGGGATCCAGCAAGCAGACAGTCAGCTCTGCAGACCCCTTGTCTGTGTCTGTAGTCTACATGAAAAAATTCCATGTACAGGAGTGTAGAAAGACAAAAGGGACTGTAAAACTGGAGATATAAGGACAGAAATGGCATACCACATACAGATATGAGTAAAACTATCCTCCTGTGTGTCTGAAAAATTAAAGTCAATTAGTTACAATTTTTAATAATCTGCATATGTTTGTGCAGCATGCTGTAATGCACAAACATGCCTTGTAAAAATAAAAAATAAAAATTGGAAAAAATAAAATTAATGTTATGTGATAAAAATGTATTACATGACCTTGCGTGGAGTATCTACAGTGGTGCATTGGTGCTGTAGCTAATGTGGTAGGGCTTGGAAGTGTGTAGTTTCCAGGCTGTGAGCATGGATCCCTATGCAAATGAGGTGGAGTTACTGAATAACATAAAGGGGTAATTGTGTCCGCATATCCCCTTCATGTAGGCAGAGAACCATGTTGGTGTTTATACAGGAGGTAGCTGACATCAGGGGTGGGTGTGTCCAATGACTTCTAAGTTTATTTCAGCTTAGCTACACCTGTTTGTGCAGCATGTCACCATGCTGAGGGTGCCCTTTCAGGGGGGTGCACTCACTTTTAAGTTTTACTTAGCTAAGGAGAGTGTGTTTCCACATGTTTGTATGGCATGCCACTATGCTGAGTGTTGTAATCTAGGGGGGTGAATACTAAGTGCTAAGCTTTGTTTACCAACGGAGCATGCATTTGGATGGACCACCACAATGCTGGGTGTGTCCAAATGCCAATGACATATTAATTATTTTTGACCCCCTGTTTAACTTAAACTAGGGCTATTAAATTATGTTAATGATATACCAGGCAGGTGGACTGCATCACAGGTAGCCAATCACAAAGTCAGAACCTACAGCAGGGCACTATAAAGTATGCATACACCCTACAACCTAATTTTTCCCCCATACCCTGCACCATTGGAGTACACACTTGGGAATTTTAACTGACAGAATGCTAGTAGCTGCTGCAGGTCTGCTACATCTGTATGTGTTAGATGCTGAAGTCAGTGCTGCTGCTGCTAATAGGTCTATAAAGAGAAGGAGAAGAGTGTTCAGCCCCAGGGTAACCTTCTAGGGGCTACATGATCTGGAGATAGCAGAGTGCTACAAGGTGGACAGGGACATACTACAAGAACTCACTGAACTCTGCCACCCTCAGCTCAGACCCAGAGCCAACAGATGGTAACCAATCCCAGTGGAAACAAAGGTATGTGTAGCCCTTAGGATACTAGCTACAGGGAATTTCCAAAGACCAGCTGGGGATATGATAGGGGGTCTTGCAGGCATCAACATCCAGGGAAATCCACCAGTTTCTGGATGCTATGCTACCACATGCCAGTGAGCACATTTCTTTTTCCCTCACCCCTGAGGTGAGGGCCAGCAATATGCAACACTTCTACCTTGTAGCACACTACCCTGAGGTGCTGGGTGCCATAGATTGCACTCATGTACACATCAAGTCACCATCTGGTGAGGAGGGTAGAATTTACATCAACTGCAAGAGGTACCACACCATCAACTGCCAGGTCATGATCAAAATACAGGGGATTATCATGAATATGTGTGCTGGCAGCCCTGACAGTTATCATGACTCCCATATCTGGCACACATCTCAGCTGTACCAGATGTTTGCTAGGGGGGGACATCCCACATGGCCATCTACTGGGGGATGCTGGCTACTCACTGAAACCATGGATGATGACACCCATCAGAAATGCACACACACACCCATGGAAGAACTCCATAATGAGGCACATGCACAAACCAGGAACATCGTGGAGCATGTGTTTGGGCTTCTGAAGTCATGGCTTTGGCACCTCGATATATTTATTTATTTATTGCATTTTTTACTGAGAAAGTCCACTGGGCCTGAGAAGAGCCCATATTTACTGGAGGCCTATGGAGAAAATCTCCACATATAGTTACACAGACATATAGTTACAGACCGATAAAGTATTAACACATTGTATACAGTATATAATGCAGCAGTATTGCATACTTAAAGCATAATTATACAAAAAAAATGTTAGAATACATAGAATCATTTGAAGATATGGAGTAGAGTTATTTTTACTTAGGTGCATGTGAAAGTGAAAAAGTGTATGAGAGTAAGTGAGATGTAAGTAGAGAGATAGTTGAGCATATATCTGGTGGAGCCCTACAGTACTCTCCAGCCACATGTGCAAATATGTTCACATATTCCCCCATCTATGGAATAGACTCCCTCTACACATCAAGCCGAGTACCTCTTTACTCCTTTTTAAGTGCAACCTGGATAACTGGATGGGAAACAGAAAATATACTCCTGGGATTCCACCTGTGTCCCTGCTGGCTTATAAGGGCCTCAGGGACAATAGCCTAGTAACCTCCTATGATCCTATGATCCTATGATCCAAGTTACACAATATTATCCAGCGGAAACAGCTGCAGCAAGATCAGCTAAGAGAAGGGATACACTGCCCCTCACCACTGCCTAGATCACCACAGCCACAGTCACAGGAGGACTCAGAGGAGGAAACCCCTGATGATGTCCTATAGGCAGACATAGGATGTCCAGTACACCCTGGCTTTGGCTAAGAGACAATGCATAGAACATTCACTGAGAACCTAGGGCTCTAGAGACTGACACCTTACTCCTACTCACACACGTATAGTAAAATTGTTGATTCCAGGCAACAGACACAATCTGTACCTATCCATGTATTGGCTGTGTACTGCTTGCATCAGATAGAGTCAGCCCTGAACTACAGTTCTGTCAACTGCTGCATTCACAAGGTAAGTCCCTAAAGTACACACTACTTGTAAGGATTACTATAATATGGTATTATATGTATGTATCTGCTGCATGTATGCAAGGAAATATAGTGAGCTATGTGGATAAAAGTAATGTCCACATGGAACTACAGATACCCAATCTAATAGTATGTGTTCCCTAATAATCACTAGGCCTCATGGTTGGAATATTCACTACATCAGTCAAAGGAGATGTTAAACAGTGGGGTCACATGATATTTGGACTACTGTCTATCCCAGCATATCATGTGCTCTCGTTCCCCCCATCCCAACACAGCAGTGTTCCCATCAAACTGCTGTAACAGTGAGTCAGCAATGGCATATCAGCTGACCAGGCAATATCAGAGCTGTAACATAGAACTCGATCACACATTGTAAGTCACACGTAAAGCAAGAATGACAATGTACATATTTATGCTGTTGATTGTGTGATGAATGACTTCTCTCTGTTTGGCAGCCTGTGTGGCTCAGTGGACTAGTGAAGTTAGCATGGGTGATGGTGTTGATGGTTCAAATCTGGAAGCATCTACATCTTTTGCATGTGATGTATTATTATGTTGGTGTTTTTACAGACTGTCAGTTTCTGTCTGTGTAACATTATGAACCTCAGTTACATATCAAGTACAGCAGACAGCTGGGGAATGCCATGGACTTTCTGAGGGAAGTGCAGTACTGCAGAAATAGGGACAGATAGTGCCTGTAACACACAAATCTCAGACCGGAGTACAGGTAGGTGTGGCCTGAAGTCACTTTGTAAGTACTGACAGTCGCACTGGGCATGTCTACACACTTAGTTAAAATGAGCTCACTTCCACTGCCCCTTTATCAAAATGGCCTGTTATATATAGATATGTTTACACATACAGATATATATGTATACATATCTGTCTGTCACTATCTCTGTCCCACATACATAGTATATCTATCTCTGTGTAGTGTCAAATAGATACATAACCAAACAAGTCAGTCCAAACCAGCAAAAATAAAGCAAAAGAAGGTTCCAGGTCGCCAGTGAGATAAATCTTCAGTTCTTTATTTTAAATCCAACAACAAATTGTTGTATTTAAAATAAAGAACTGAAGATTTATCTCATTGGTGACCTGGAACCTTCTTTTGCTTCAAATAGATACATACCTATATAATATATATATATATATATATATATATATATATATATATATATATATATGACCATTGGGAAATTTTACAATTTTATGCTAGTATAGGTTCCAAAGTTGGTAAGAACCCCAAGTATGTGTTTAGGAGAGACAAATGTATCAAGAATATTATAGAGGGGATAAGACCTACCCACAAGACAAGTAGAAAAGTGGGGAATTTCAAATGCAATGCTTGTTCTTTTTGTCAACATTTATTGGAAACTGATGACTATGTTAAGGTAAATGGACAAAAAATGTATATTAGAGGCCACTACAATTGTAACAGTAAAAGAGTGATATACATGGCTAAATGTCAGGAATGTCCCATTTTCTATATTGGTAAAACTGGTAGGAAATTAAAGACCAGAATGGGAGAACATTTAGGGGACATCAGACATGCTAGGTTGACAAGTGCATTATTTAGACAGATAAGTGAAAATTCTATACATTATTTCAAATTCCTGGTTTTACAGCAATTAAAGAAAGATGAGAAAGGGGGCATTTTGGACATACACTTAGATGTTATGGAATTAAGATGGCAATTATTTATGAATGCCTCCCGATACCCAGGCATAAATGCCAGTGTTTTAAAACTTGATAAAATTTCAGGTTAACCCTTAGATAGTTAAAGTTAAGAACTATTTTGAGTTTTGTATTTATTTAACAGTTATTTAATGATAGAGCTGAGTGCAATATTATGTGTTCAATGTTTTTAGGACTTTTTAAATGTGTTTTTTTAATTTTTAATACTATGTTCAATGTTGTGATGCTGCTTTTAAATTTCAATTGTTGTTCAAATTGAATAATTGATAGGGGTACTTAACTTGGTTGGGTGAGGTTAATGTTTTTGTTTTGAGGAAGTCTCTGTAGTGGAGAGGAAAGCACTTAACTGTTTTTGGAAATAAACTGTGGTGTCCTTTGGATTGCTCACATTCTTCTGTTTTTTTTCTGTGGTTTGCTATTTTCCAGTTGTGGTTGTATCCTTGTAAGGGACCATACTGTTGTGCGCAACTGGAAGTACTGCTTGGAAAGGTACATCAAAAATAGCCATTGCACTCAGATGTTGGCATGCTGAGGGAAGAGTACTTGGTATTTATGAGTATGTCACTTACAGATGACTGTGGCCTCAGCTATGCCATATGACTCCTGCCATACCACTGCAGTGACATGGTGGTCTGAGGCATATTAGGGGTAAGCCTGTGTAGCTAACTGTATATGCCCAGTTCTTTCACCCCTGAGTATGTACCAGGTACATTTCTCTAACCGATGGAAATGATGCTACATATATATTTGCATGGAGTTTATGGTCATTAGTTTGTCAATAGGAATGTGTTCGCAATACCCTCTTACAGGATAGTGACATACCAAAGAGACTGTATGAGTGCTCACAATTTGCAGGCATCAGCCAACATTGTTAGCCACAGTCAGTCAGTAGTCACATGCATTGTGGTTAACTGCATTCCATGCATTAGATGACCTAGGACTGTGCCCTGTTGAGCACTGCTGCTTACACATCAACTATTGCAGGCAGATATCCCTGTGTTGCATATGTGTGCCATCAATAGGCCACTTACTGACCCCTACAATGAAAGTATCATGGATGCCTAAGTGGGTGCTTTTTAAATGTTGCCTGAGGAGGGGATATAGTCAGATGGCTTGGCTGACTCTAGGGGGTTGACATCTTGATGTACCCTCACCCAGGTCCTTGGTGACTACCTCGGAAATGTCCACCGCATGTAGCAGTCATGCTCCCCCTGTCACACATCCAAACTGTGTAAGTCAACTGTGTGTAGAGCACATACATGTCTGCTGATAAGCTCCATGATAATTGCCCCTATGGGCATACAGATATGGATACTTAGACAAAGAGGTATATAGTTATGTCAGTCAGTGAATGCACCACCTCTGTGCAAGGGTATCACAGTTGCCATTGTCCACTCAGCTGGCGTGCAACCAGTGAGGTCAGTATGACTGCAGGAGTATCCCAATAGTGTTAATAATCCTTGTGAGATCACATGTGGGATGCAGTCTGGAATGTTAGCATGTGCAATAGATGCTGTGTATCTTCCAATGACAGGCCAGTTACAAACTGCTCTGTAAATATGGAAGTTATGGAACATGTTGTAGGAATGTTATCTGTCACATGTGGTGGGGACAAGGGAGTGTAGCTGATGCAAACAGTGTGTGAATACAGGTTAGTTATGAGTACAGACCCATCATATGTGCAGCATGACGTATGAGGTCACCGACAATCTGGGCCTGTCCTTTGAGGTCACACATGTAACTACACTGTGCATTGTGGTTCTGTCTTTTGTGGGTGGCTACTTTTGTCACTTACTGTGTCTACACAACATCAAAACAACACTATGTGCTTCATTTAGCTGAGGAGGTAGTACCTCCATGTTAAGGTGCCCTCACCCCCAACTGTCACACAGCACTGCCCATCTGTTATTGTATAGCCTGCTGATGGCAGTTGGTGACCAGTCAGTTTGGCTGAGCCAAGATGAGCCTGTGTCCCTCCTGTCACATACAGCCGAGTTCAAGCAGTTATAATGCTGCTGACATACTGCATGGGTGTAGAGCTCTGCATACTTGCCTATCCCATGTGAATTCGGAGGTACAGTCATGCTATGTCAACCATCCCACAGGTGCTAATAAATGGCTTTCTTGACATATATGTCTGTATTGTCTGCAATGGGGGCTATGTATTGGTAGTTCTAAGGAGACTCATATTGGTACACACATGATGAAATATGTTGGTTCCCTGTGTGGATGTCATGGCACTGCTGCAGGGCATTGTAGGTAAGGACCTAGACCATCCTTTGGTAAAGTGAGCCACAGAATGACTAAGCAACAGAGTGTGTGCATATTACACTTTACTAATGTGTTTGACTGTGCTGTGTACAGACACCTTGTAGGACTCTCTTCTTATAACATGTTGGAAGTGACTGCAATACTTATTTGCACAGAGGACAACTAGCATGTAGTGCTAAGCAGTGTCCCCAGATCTCTGTGTCATGTCACCTGAAATGCCATGATAGGAATTAACATGGATATGAGCATTAACACTGTCGTACACCTACTGGCAATGACCCAAACACTGTTACTCTTGCTCAAGGCTAGACCATTCTTACCAACTGTAACCAGAGGAGCCCATTGACTGTTAAACTATGCACTCCACCAACCATGGCCTGACAAGGTGTATGACAATATTAGGCCAGCAGGCCTTGCTCAAAACTGTGAATGTCATGTACAGAGTGTTGTGTCAGCTGGTGGATAGGCAAGTGTCTGACAGTCATACTCTGGGAAGGTACCTTTGGGAGACCTACTCTGCAATGACGCTAGTCCCCAGTGGAGTTCACCATCCTCCATTACTCCATCTACCTATTCCCTCTCTGCAGTCACAGCCACTGTCAGTGACCTCTGACTGAGTACATTAGCAGGTGATTGTATTTTAGGAGCTGACACAGAATCCCACACAGAACCAACAGTTATGCAGGCTGGCCTAAGACACAGTCAGTTGTTCTTTGAGCCACTGACAAAGACTAAATGCCAATGAGTGCACAATACTATCCTGTGGGAAATCATCCACCCTACAAAATATTGTAGTGTCCGCATACTGCACACAGTTGAGCCATTACATTTGAAGTTATGCACTCAGAGAGTATGCAACCTTTGACTTTCACTGGTACAGAGGATGTGGGGATACATTCACTGTTGTATAACCTATACCAACAAGTTTGGGATCTAACTCCCAGACTATGACTGCTATACTGAATGTGGCAGCCATCACACCTATCATTGTGTGCAATGACACCCTTGCTATTTGAATACACAGGCATAATGTAATAATGTACAACTGTAGCAGCCCCACAGGTTCCATGGTACATCAATACACAGTGTAGATAATAAGTCCTATGGAGTCTGTGTCATAACCATACATGTGTAGTCTATCTCCTACATGCTTTGGAGAGGATGTGTATGGCTCCATACAGGGAGGTGGTGGATCCCACTGTGTACCTCCTGAGTATCCATGACAGAACTAACACATGTCTCACCTATCCTACACTCCTACAACATCACTGTGGCATACATAGTACATGCTGGAGAGACAGGTATGTAACACAGATAGTACACCCTACATGAAACAGCCCCCCCCCATGCATGTGAAGCACACATCTGCTGTAATACACATTATGTGCAGGTTACACAATGGGATACAGAGTACAGCAATCATAACTGGTGTCAGAAAACTGCCTATACTGGACACAGGATATTTGTAGATTAATCATCTCCATCACCACAGCTTGTAGATGTGTGAGTTCCCAAAACCCTGGTGACACTTATCAAGGGTAGTATACCTGTTCACAGATTAGGGATGCATGAGTAGGCTGAATGCTGCCATTGTCCTTGTTAGCCTGTTATACACATATGAACCTATGGAGCCATGCACTTATAGTGCTATACCTTGCTGAAGACATATTTCTGCTGTGCTGACATGCAATTCTGTGCTGCTTCATTGCCACTGTGTATATCCATAGATTATCCCAACAGACCCCTGAAACAGAAACAGAAACAGGTCCATGACACACCTGTTGCCATGTAACTATTCAGCCATTATAACATCATACAACATAAAGTACACAAAAGTATGCGGCATACTTGTGACAAATACCAGTATACAATATCTGTCGGTAACCACTACATGTGGCATGGCAAAACAACACTGCTTACACAAGTACATGTTAACTAATATATAAAAAAGAAAAAATTCACCGAAACAATGTAGCCGATGACGGTAATATAGTCACCCTGTGCATCAAACACATAGTTTAATTTCCCTGCATCAATAGCAAGGATGTTAAGGATATGGTACAGGTAGCATCACTGGCACAGGATGTTGTGTGGGGGTACAGGATGCCTAAGCTGACCCAAATGGTTTACAACATATGTATGAGTCAGAAAGGGAAGTAGGTAAGATGGACCATGGAAAAGTGTCTTGTGTGTCTGTAGGTGACCTGTATTTGACAGTGGTGTATGAGTATGTGCATGTACACAGTCAAGCTCAGTGATAGCCTGACATGGGTATATGTTGGATAGCTTTGGACCGTATATGGTAGAGTCAACAATTCACCATTTCTGGCCCCAAGCACAGGAACTGGCTCTGCCAGGAGGTGCACTGGCACCTCCATGCCCAAAGTCAGAAGTGGTGCTAGTATCTGACAGTGAAAATTGTCTGCTGGGACCGTGTCCCCCACAGAAATGCAAGGACCATGAGCCCATGGCCTGCCTCATCATGGTGTGGACAGCACCCTCCCCTCTGTATTGCTGGATGTACTGCCATTACGGGACCGTGATTGTGCATGGCCATGTGGACTCTCAGCAAATGGGGTTGCTGACCTAATTCTATGAGTCTGACACTCAACTCCAACCACATGTTCCAGCACAAACAATGTGCAGTCCAAGACAGACACTGTCAGAGCTCACCTTCTCTCCACTGCATCAGTCAAGTGATCCAGGGTGTCCCCAATGCGGTGGAGGCAGTCACGGATGTCAGAATGTGCCGCATCCATAACCCTAAGCATACATCTGGAGTTCTATTCAGGACATGCCTGTGCCTCCAAGATAGCCTGAAACATGTGCAAAATGACTCGTGATGTGGCACCTACAACAGGTGGTGGCCAGATAGCAGGTCTCCTACAACCACCCCTGTCAATCTGTCTGTATTGGACCTCACCAGCTCTCTGGCTATGGCCAGTGTCTACATTCACTGGAGCCATAGTTGCCACACTTTCCTGTTCAATGTTCCCACCCTCTGACTGTTCAATATCTGTGGCCTCTGAGGGACTGGGTATGTGTGGGCATACTGACTTTATGCAGTGACAATGGGCAGAAGAGGGATGCCAACCTCTGGGACAGATTCAGCCCCCAAAACCCCCACCTGTGCCACACTGCAGCCACCATCATCATCTGAGTCTGAAGAGACACTGACATCAGGTTGTGTAGGGGGACAGAGACCAATCCCCCCACTCACCTGTGACCTGTGATAAGAAAGGAAAAAGCAGTACATTACTACCTGCACTACTGTGTTCTGCAGTACTATGTTGTGATATATGTAAGGCTATATACACTGTTGTCACTATGACAGACCTGTTGATAACCCAACCTCATATAGTAGACTGCAGGAAAGTACTCTTCCCACTATCCTCTGTAGGTACTTGTACATAAACTCACATTACACTGCAATTTCATCAGCAACAGTGTGGTACACTGTTGACATTAGTGTGGACTCTGCACAGTTGACATGCATTACACTTTGTACTATCATGACAATACTGTCACATCTATCAGTGTGATCACACCTACAGGGCATAGGTATGAGTCTAACATGTGTACAGACAATATGTCTGTATTTGGCAATCATGCTAACAGTACAGCAATGTAGACAGCAGGCCTGGAATGACAGTCTAGGGATTACAATGCTGTAAACATACATCAATAGCACAACAGTGTCATGCTTACCAGGAGCAGGGCCACAGGCTTGTGTGATACCTGATGGACCTGTGAAAAGTTGAGGGAGAAGTCATGTTAGTATCACTACATGTTCCACCACCACATGGTAATACATCCATATATCTCACATTTACAGTAGTTACTGTGTTAATTGTTATAGTGGTCAATATCTGAGCATGACAGTCAAACTGCAGTTAAACCCTTCCCCCCAGAACAGATAGACTTGTCACCCACATAAGACTATGTACTCCCTCCCACACTGAATGCTACAGTATTGCAGAGCTGATCAGCCTGAGCTTACCTGCATGCTCCTCTGCCATGGAAACTGTAGCACCCACATCCACAGTGTAGGGTGTTATGGATGTCTGGGAACTGTCATGTGTGTCTAGATTTGCCACAAATTTCTATAAGGCTGAGAGTGGTTGCTTCACTGCAGGCCCTCCACCAGTGATGCCACGATCCCTGGCTATGTCTGCTGCTCTTCTGCATGTGGTATTGATCATGTTGGTTGCACGGTGTCACACCTGCTCATATGTCCTGTCCTGATGACCTGTGACATTAACATCACAGACAAGATCAGCCCACAATGCCTCCCACTGTTCCCTGCTGTGCCTCCCCTTGGACAGTTCGACTTCATGGTGCTAACATAGCCCTTCCAGCATCAACTCATTCTCTGCATCTAAAGCTGCATGGTGCCATCTATAAATGTTTCCTGAAAGACAACAACATGGGAACACATCAGGTTCAAATATGTGGAAGTACACTATGTAGATATACAGCAAGGACAGAATGGCTGGCAATATCCACTGCTTGATTGAATGCCATATTCCACAGTGTGCAAACATACCAAGCATGTGGATACAACTAGAATACTATTGGTAGTCAGGTATTCCCATGTGTGCCATGACAGATAGTGCTGTATGATCATACGGCCCACAATGGAATTTATTGTAGTGTGTCCTCAAGTGTCAACCTTCTGATAATATGTGAAAACAACTGTGCCAAATTAATAGCAGTGTGTAATTACAACCACTATAAAGGGGGACTACCATGAGCCCATTGTGCCACACTGACATTATACATACCACCTTTGAGGTATAGCACATCCTCTGTATGTGTAACAAAGCTGGAGATCATTGACATGTCCTTATCATAGTTCTAAGAATGGCTTATTGCTCCCCTTAAGTATATTCACACATCTGCATCCTGATGTAATAGAAATGGTTACATACCTGATGGAGTGCAGTACTCCTCTGCTGACATGTGCTGATAGTTAATATTTTTAATATGCATGTTCTGTGTGAGGAAAGTCTCATACAGATTGGTTTCCCATAGCCAGCTGCTTGCCTTTTTAACATGCTTCTCATCAACAGGCAATTGCTTCTTAACCAGTCTGTGGTTCTGAAATGCAAATTGTAGCCAACAAAGCTGATTTGCACTATCATCAGCCAATCACATGCAACCACAGTGCACTATATAAGCCTTCATGAAGATTAGGGCCCCTTTCTGATATTTTGTGCTGGACATAACTGCAGTGAGGAGACTACTTCATTGCAGAGGATAGGTCTCTAGCAGCAACATTTCCATAGAGATGGGTGTGCTACAGGCTACAGCTGCAGGTAATAGGCATAGGCAGAAACTGTGAGCACTTTGGAGGACAACAAGCTGTAGGAGTAACTGTGGGAGCTGTGTCAGCCATGTTGTATAGGCAGAGCCAGAGTGAGGCTACCCTTTAAAGCCAGTTAAGGCATGTGTTTAAGGTAAGTATGTTAGGCAACAGTATTATTAACAGAGTACTAGGCCACATGTTGTTGTGTCCTTCAGTGACATGATGGTTAAATATAACAATACTATAATTCCAGTGAACACACCACTGGATTTGAACCCAGGACTGTGTGACAAAATGTACTGTTTACAAGGCATTTAACAGATTGAGCTACTGAGTTTCTGCTGCAGCAGGTCTACTTGCAACATATATGTGCACACATACAGGCTGTGACAAACATGTTCTACATCCATCAGTATGTGCATGGCTTTATATGGATGTATTTCTGCACCAGGATGCCAGTTGAACATGTATTTTGCCATTAATGCCTTAGCAGGTGTCTTTCTACATGTTGCTGATAAAGGAGCACATTCACCTGCTATCACAGACCTCACTTACATTCATAATTATGTCTTTGGCTTTCTAGTGGTGTACTATTGCACCAGAGTCCAAGGTACACTCCCATTTTTTCCATTACTTCTTAATCAGGTTTGTGCGGCATGGCATGCAGCTCTGTTGAAACATGCTTAATGACTGTAACAGGCCATTACTATCTTTTGTTTAAACCACCTGTTTTAATTAAAAGTTGTGTGGTGTGGCAGGTTAATGCAGTGGTTTGCAGGCAGGATGCTTTTGAGTTTGAAATATACAACAGATGTTTATTTTGTCACTGTGTATAGCAATTATAAAATCACATATAATCAATAATATAACTATATTTAGCTTAGCAAAAATGCATGATGCAGCACATCTTGCAGCATTGCACTGAAATATATAAAGAAAAGAAAAATGAGGAGATAGGAAAGTGGTGAAATGGGGTTCAAGCAGGGGGAAAAACATAGTGAAAGGCAGGTAGGGATGTGCAGGAAGGGTGTAGGAAAGAACCACAGCTATCTATTTCTTGTACAGCAATAACTCTGCACTTTGACAGAATTTGTACATGACTTTAAACTCTCAACCCCAGAGAGAGGGGGAGAACAATGTAACTGTGTTGTCAAGCCAATTGGACTAATTTACATGTATACTGTGGAAATGTGTATGAAATGGAGAGCTATGTATGGAATGATATTTTTTGGGACAGGTGCCCATTTTTTAAGGTGAGAGTGGAATGTTGGGGTAGAGAAATAAGTATGTGTGGGGGAGGTAAATTTGGTAGGTGAGAATGCATTTGCTGACAGACAAGACAAACAAGACAGCAGACAGGGGCAGTGTATGACACAATGATTGGGGTGTACACCTTGGATAGGGAGGATGTTGTGGAATCTAAGTCCCATGTGCCTCCAAAAGGCAGTATCATGACTCAAATCCCCACCCATGGGACTGTCTGCATTGTTTTGTCACTGTCCCGGTAGTGGAGGGTGGGCACTGGGGCAAGGCTGCCACACCAGGTTGGCCAGCATGTCCTCAGTCTGTGCAGATGATGGTCGAACCCATGGTAGACTATCCTGTGTGCCAAAACTATCTGCTCAGCCCAGGTGATGAATCTCCCTCTACAACCAATCCCAGAGGGGGGCCCAGCCCCATCGATGGGAGCAGTACTATGCAATGCTGAAGGTAGTACAGGGGCAGCAGAGGGGGCACCACTGGTCCCAGACTTGCTGGGACCTGGTGCTATGTCAGATGAGGCAAGGTAGGGGGATCAGCCGGATCTGGCCTACCTTGACATGCTGTAGTAAATTAGGTATAGCAATAAGTTAAGGTTAGCAATAACCAAATCATTGTTAGTCAATTTTAATATTCTGTTTGAAAATAATAGCAATACCATGAATGAATATTATGTTTCCAGTTCATTCAATCCATCATTGCACCCATTGTTAGCAACATTTGAGAGAATCTATCAAATAGATATGAAACAAGAGTATATTCGACACAACAAGAATAGGAATAATAATAATAGGAGGGCATATGGATCAGTGAATTGGGTTAATGATGAGAAGCAGGTAATGAATTTTCTAAAAAGAAGTCAGGTACACGTAATGAAACCAGATAAAGGGGTGGGTAGTGATAATGGACACTGATGATTATATGAAAAGAATGGAGAACATTTTGATGACCGATATCTATGAATTAGCATCATTAAATGAGGTTAATGGGGCATACCATAGAATAAATATGCAGTTGAAGTACTTATTTATAGAACAATGTGTGAGTATTGAGATTTCTAACTACCTTAGTGTAACCCACCTAGTAACACCAATAATGTTTAGCATACCTAAAATTCACAAGTCACTCAAAACCCACCACTATGGTCAATAGTTAATGGTAGGAGGTTAGTTACATATGCAATAGCTAAATTTTTGGACTCTGAGCTGAAAGGGTATATGAAAGAGGAAGGAAGAATTTGTAAAGACTCCTGGGATTTTTTGATGAAGATCCAAAGAGTGGTTTTTGAGTCACAGGATTTGTTAGTAACTATAGATGTTAAAGATTTATACAGTGTAATACCCCAGCATTTAGGAATATAATGAGTTTGTTAATTTTTATTATGGAAAGGAGCCCTGCAAGATGAGAAAAATTTAGTAGAAGAATTATTAGAAATAGTTTTAAAAAACAATTATTTAATGGTTGGGAGAAAGTATTATCTTCAGAAAAAGAGTAACCATGGGGTCCCCATGTGGTGGTGCAGTGCCAAATATGGTGATGGCACATTGGGAAAAAGAATATCCAGAACCTTCCCATTATTTTCAAAGTATAAGATTCTAAACATGCTTCCTAAATGATGCATATATGTTTTGGAAAGCGAGCCTAGTGCAATATGGTTTTCTGGAGTATATCAGTAATATGACAGAGTTTTTGACCTTTTCTCATGAAATAAATAGAGATAGAAAAGCTTATTTGGACATGTTATAAGAAAAGGACATGAAAACTATTTATTTATTTATTTATTTATTGACATTTATTTACAGAGAAAGTCCACTGGGCCAGGTAGCCCATTTTCAGTGGAGGCCTGGGGAGAAAAGCTTCAGAGAAAATACATTAAGTACAAAAGTACAAAAGCAGTACAATACTAGCTCCAGGGAATATGCATAAAATAAAAAGTAAAGCAAAAAATTGAAACATAATTTTACATAAGAGGAAATATCTTCAAAAATACATATACTTGTTGGTAAATCAATGGAGAGAAAAATTCATGCTATGAATTATTATTCAATACAGAATTTAATACAAAACATGCTACTATGGAGTCTAGCAGTGGAAGTAATGAGTTGTTATGTTTGACAGAAAAAGGAGAAAAATAAAAAGCATACTTAGTTGGACAAAATATGGACACAAGGAAGTAAGGATCATTATATGGGGATAGAGGTAGAGGTTGAATGATGAAGGCAAAAAGGAGTGGAAAGAGAAGTGGGGTAGTATGAGAAGGAGGTTTATAAACTTTAGTAAAGGTTGGTGGACAGTCATGCAAGGCAGGAGAAGGGGGTTAGGTAAAGAAAAGGGGGAGTGGAAAATGGTGAAAGAAAGGATGGGGAGAGAGGAGGAAAGTAGGATGGCAAGGTAAAGAAATAGTGGAGACAAGACAGAAGAGTGGGAGAAAGAGTAAAACAGAAGAGTGGAGGGGCTGTAGGAGAAGTGTTCAAATGGGAGTTTAAGAGAACTGAAATAATGAGAAATTGAGCTGGAAAGATGGAGTTTAGGTAATGGCTGAGGAGTAATTGAGCAGTTACAAATTCACTTGGAAGATAAGTGACTATGCAGTGCACTTTTGAAAATAGAAGCTCTTGGTTGAAGGCATAGAGATACAGAAAGGTTATTCCAAGTTTTGGAAATTGTCCAGTAATATAATAATTGACCTGCAGGTAGTTTGGGTTGGGTCTATATCATGACGTCAAACATACAGGTGTTCGAACATCGTAATATTGAACCCTTATGTCTGAAATGTGAAAATAGCGAAGCCACGAAACACCATTTTTTTCCCAGGGAAAAAAATCGGTGGGCCATTTTCGCAGCTTTGCTATTTCCTCCACTGTGGTGCTATCTCAGAGTTGGTAAATTTAAGTAGGGGGGGTGTTGGGGGTGTGGGGGGTGAAGCCCCCCACATTAGTATAAGTATAAAGTGTATGTGTTTTTTTTTGTTTTTGTTTTTGTACCAGAACAGCGATTTTTTTCCCCTGGGGAAAAAAAATTGTTGTTCTGTATGTTCTTACTTCTTGCATTTCGAACTTCTCAGTTCAGAATGTCTAGGAATGAGATTAATGCAGTGGATGTACTGTGTTTAGGATGTAAACTGTGTTGAGTAGGGGAGAGAAGATTATATTTTAGAAGGTAGTGTAAGAGTTGTTTTTGAACACACTTTTCTTGAATTTTTGAGATGGGGAGAGTAAAGCAATGGGTCAGAAATTGGAGATATCAGCTAAGGGGCCACCTTTATGAAGTGGTAATATAATAGCTTTTTTTCCAGAGGCCAGGGATGTAAGATTCCTGTATGGACCTGTTAATCAGAATGCTAATGGGGAAGGCCATTGCGTCTGCAGCAAGTTTGAGGAATTTGGCCAGGATATTATCACCAGAGTTGGGGCAGGAAACAAGCAATATATTGCAAACGTACATCAAAAAGAGACATCTTCTAACATTTTTTTATACTTTGATAGTGCACATCCATATCACCAGAAAAGAGGAGTAGTGAAAAAGCAATTGGTACGTGCAGTGAGAATGGTGACAAGGGCAGAGGACTTTGAAAAAGAAAGTGATTTTATGAGGTCTCTATTTTTAAAAAGAGGGTACCCGGAGAAGTTAGTGGAGAACTTGATAAGTGAAGTGAGCCAGAAATGTATTAGGGGGGTTTATAAACCATTATTATGTATGAACATGAATGAGAATAATATTAATATTCAAGAAATAAGGCTGTTACCCCTACAGAATCAGATGAGGACAAAATAAAAATGCATGATTTAAATAGACTCAAGGGAGGGAAAGGGGGTTAATTATTGGAATAGTTTCATTATGGCATATTTTTGAGGGGGCATGTTCACTTAGAAGAATCCTAAATAAAAATTGGCCGTTACTTAGAAACAATATTATACTTAGGGAAAAATTGGACCCAGCCCCTAATATTGTGTATAGGAGGGATAAAAGTATTAAATGTGGGAGATGCCATTACTGTAAATATTTATATGAAGGAACAATATTTCAAGTTAAGGGCAAACAGTATTAGGTTAATGAAAATGTCAGCTGGAAACAAAGCAAGTAATCTACTTGGTACGATGTAGCCTCTGCCCAGGATACCATGTAGGCAAAGCAGATAGAAGATTGAGAGAAAGAATTTACGAACAACTATATAGTATCAGGAAAGCGAATTCAAACAACGCACTCGCTAAAATCATTATGAAAAATCCAGAGCATGCATTTACGTTTATGGGCATAATAGACTGATAAGGAATGAAAGTGGGAGGCCATGGTCACTACTATTATAAAAGAAAGAATTGATGTGCCAGTTACGCCTAGAAGTAGGCTCCTGGCCAGGGTTAAATGAAAATATATCTATTGGGTGTATACTTAAGCTGAAGGTACTGGAAAGGCGATGGCGGTGAATATTATATTATATATATATATATATATATATATATATATATATATATATATATACAATATATTGAAGTTTACTTCATGGTATGATTTTTGTTTTGAGACAAGGCTTTATCAAATATGCATAAACAATGATATTACTTATAATGTACATATATGGAGGGTTTTAGTGCCCTTGTAGACTATGTGGGCTTGACTGGTTGCTTTGGTGTGAATCAAACCCTGCACCTTCTGTTTTTGAGGAGAGCAACAGCCATTATGCTATTATTCCTTCCACTGGGTTTATGTTTATTTTTTGTAACTTTAAAAGTTAAAGATTATTTAAATATATATTGATTGTGAATACCCATCTACATTTTATATTTTTATACTTTGACTTTTTAAAGGGTATAAAATATTAATTTAAGTAGGAATGTTTTATTGAAGAAACATGCTAAAAAAGGTGTTTTAATAAAAGTATTTTAGTATTGCTATACATTGTATTTATTTGGGTGCAGATTAAAGGAAAAAAGGTGTTGGGCCACTTTAAATGCTGTTAGAAGGGGTGGGTTTGTACCAATATATTGATGGGTGTTATTTATTTAAAGTCATTTGTTTGATTTTATCCATTTGTATCTGATGAAGTCTGCAGAGGCAGCTGAAAGGGCTTATGTTCTGATTTTTTAATGTTTGCATTTAATAAAAATTTGGATTTCTGGCAAGCTGTTGCCATGGCGCTGCTTTACCTTGCCTTTGGATGGGTTGACTTCTTCCAGAGTTTTCTTAGTTTGCCGATTGTTAGTATTAACAGAATGGAACATCATATTTATCACTCAAAATACATATTTATGTAAATTATGTGTTATATAACATTAAGTAACATAATAGTATGTTAACAGCATGTCAGTAAGAAGTAAACCATAAGGCCAACACAGCAGTCAGTTTAACAAACTATGTTAATATTGAATCCTAATAAAACATAACAATAATACATCACATTTTGCAAAAATATAGTTAGTTTAACAAACTATGTTAATGTTGAACCATAATAAATAACAATAATAAATTAAATACCCTCAAGGGAGGGAAAGGGGGTTAATTATCAGAATAGTTTCATTATGGCATATTTTTGAGGGGGCATGTTCACTTAGATGAATCCTAAATAAAAATTGGCAGTTACTTAGAGACAATATCATACTTAGGGAAAAATTGGACCAAGCCCTTAATATTGTGTGTAGGGGGGATAAAAATATTAAAATGATTTTGAAAGCAGTGAATAATAATAGGGGTATGGAACTGGAACAAAAAGGGACAATTAAATGTGGGAGATGCCATTACTGTAAATATTTATATGAAGGAACAATATTTCAAGTTAAGGGTAAACAGTGTTAGGTTAATGAAAATGTTAGTTGGAAACAAAGCAAGTAATCTACTTGGTATGATGTAGCCTCTGCCCAGGATACCATGTAGGCAAAACAGATAGAAGATTGAGAGAAAGAATTTACGAACAACTATATAGTATCAGGAAAGCGAATTCAAACAACGCACTCGCTAAACACATTATGAAAAATCCAGAGCATACATTTACATTTATGGGCATAATAGACTGATAAGGAATGAAAGAGGGGGGGCCATGGTCACTACTATTAGAAAAAAAAAAAAAAGAATTGATGTGCCAATTACGCTTAGAAATAGGATCCTGGCCAGGGTTAAATGAAAATATATCTATTGGCTGTATCCTGAAGCTAAAGGTACTGGAAAGGTGATGGTGGTGAATATTATATATATATATATATATATATATATATATATATATATATATATATATATATATATTGAAATTTACTTCATGGTATGATTTTTTTTTTGAGACAAGGATTTATCAAATATGCATAAACAATGATATTACTTATAATGTACATATATGGAGAGTTGTAGTGCCCTTGTCGACTATGTGGGCTTGACTGGTTGCTTTGGTGTGAATCAAACCCTGCACCTTCTGTTTTTGAGGAGAGCAACAGCCATTATGCTATTATTCCTTCCACTGGGTTTATGTTTATTTTTGTAACATTAAAAGTTACAGATTATTTAAATATATATTGATTGTGAATACCCATTTACATTTTATATTTTTATACTTTGACTTTTTAAAGGGTATAAAATATTAATTTAAGTAGGAAAGTTTTATTGAAGAAACATGCTAAAAAAGGTGTTTTAATACAAGTATTTTAGTAATGCTATACATTGTATTTATTTGGGTGCAAATTAAAGGAAAAAAGTGTTGGGCCACTTTAAATGCTATTAGAAGGGGTGGGTTTGTACCAATATATATTGATGGGTGTTATTTATTTAAATTCATTTGTTTGATTTTATCAATTTGTATCTGATGAAGTCTGCAGAGGCAGCTGAAAGGGCTTATGTTCTGATTTTTTAATGTTTGCATTTAATAAAAAATTGGATTTCTGGCAAGCTGTTGCCATGGCGCTGCTTTACCTTGCCTCTGGATAGGTTGATTTGTTCCAGAGTTTTCTTAGTTTGCAGATTGTTAGTATTAACAGAATGGAACACCATATTTATCAATCAAAATACATATTTATGTAAATTATGTGTTATACAACATTAAGTAACATAATACTATGTTAACATTATGCCAGTAATTAGTAAACCATAAGGCCAACAAAACAGTTAGTTTAACAAAGTATGTTAATATTGAATCCTAATAAAACATAACAATAATACATCACATTTTGCAAAAATATAGTTAGTTTAGCTAACTATGTTAATTTTAAACCATAATAAATAACAATAATACATAAATGAAGATAAGGGGTGGGGAGAGAGAGTCAGAAACATTCCATTACTAACGATGAAGACTATATCCCTGAAAACACTGATAATAAATACTCTACAGGCATGTAGTGTCAGTTTTGAGTACAGTGGCTACAATTCTCCTATAGCTGATGTAGCACATACATACCTCTCAAGCTGTTAGCATAGGTAAGTATGGGCCAAGCAATAGCAAATGCAGGAACACAACTCAAATAACACTTTTACATAATGTGGTATTATATAACTACCAAGGTGTTCTGTAAGTGGATTTGGTCATACACTGCATTCCATGTAATCATTTTCCTGGTAATCCTGTGACAGATGGATTAAGCAGGTTTAATTACATTATGAGAAATTGTGACACTTGAGAGGCATGTTTGTGTACAGTACATAAACTAGACATACATCATGCCTTAGTTGGCATGCATGGGAATTGAACCCAATAGCCGTGACTGCAGGGGACATCTGCAAAAGAGGCAACATTGACTGCAGCAGCTTAGTACAGACATGCAAGGAATATAGCTGTACTGGAAATAGGTAGACAGATTTATTTATGAATCAACAATGCTGGTTAACACTTTATTGGTATTGCTGATAAATATCTGTAAAATGTTAGCACAATCATATTTGCTCATAACATGGGCTAACTCAACCATATAACTTTTGTTCCTGCAGTGGGAGAAAAACAAACCATCACGTGACTGAATTTGTTTTGCATTCTAGAACTATTACAGTGGTATACTTGACTGCAGTGAAAGTAGAACACACATGCATGGAAAACAGCTGTACTGCATTTATTTTAACACAGACTTCTGTAGGAATCAACAATGCTGCTTAACACTTTATTGGTATTTCTGATAAATGTCTGTGAAGTCCACACACAATAGCTGCCCATAGAGTGGGCTATCTCACCCATATACCTTTATTACCTAGAGTAGGAAGAACAGAGAGAATTATGTGACTGATATTGGCCTGGAGACAGTGTTACACTTGACTGCAGCAACCTCACCATAGACAAGCAATGCATAAAGCTCTACTGCAATGGTTATGACAACACAATTCTGCTGTACACCATTCTGCTTACTGTTATTGGCCTTGTTTATTGTTTATTACAATACAGTTGTTATTGTTCATTTATTTCACTACAGCTCTAATTGCCCATTTATTGCG
The DNA here is from genome assembly GCF_019279795.1 of Protopterus annectens. Lineage (NCBI taxonomy): Eukaryota > Metazoa > Chordata > Ceratodontiformes > Protopteridae > Protopterus > Protopterus annectens. The sequence continues at coordinate 1,011,203,469 of NC_056725.1, forward strand.
CTACAGTTCTACTTGCCCATTTATTGCAGTATAGTTTTTATTGTGTATACTTGATTGCAGTAAATTCTTTACTCTTGCTTGCTTATTGCACTACAGTTAGCTTAATATATCTGTACTTACCACACTCATTGCACAACCTACTCAGGCACCAGGTATGGGACTCAACATTGCTTGCCATCTCAGCTGCAGGTGTTGGAAGAGAAGCACGCCATTATGCATACCAGTTTTGCAGACATTCAATGTGCTGTTTGATAAAACAGTGAAAAACATACTTATATATTTGTGGGGCATTCCCAGTTTGTGCTTCTTGGACCCAAGTGTCCAAGGTTCCTTTCATTCTCCTCTTCTGGTCATCCAAATGGTGGTGACATTGCTCACCTGTGTGGGTGATGCCAGAAGCACTGCTGAGTTCCCTGACCAACCAGTCCCAGGCCTCTGACTTATATTCCAAGCCTTGGAAACCACCCTGCATCAGCCTGGGTTCATATTTTTTTATGAGGACCCCAACAAAAACCCTGGACTCCTGAACACCCCATTTCTGCACCTGAAAGCACACACCTTCACCAGCGCCACCTGCCATTTCAACAGATAATGAGACTACAATGAATGGTTCAGAATTCTCACCTATTAACCTTAATATAGGCTGTTTTCCCACCCTTACATTTCCTTGAGCAACATTCAAAAAAGCAATGTGTTGCTTAGCAGCACGCAAACCAGCTAAGCAGAGCTAAGCAGCATGAAAACTCACACAACCGAGTTTTTAGCTAAGCTTAGCACTTCGCAAACAGCAGTAGCCCTTAGCATGTTTAAGCACTGCTCAGTATAGCACAGCAGTGCCATATTTTGCAAAGTTGTTTTTTAAAATTAAACATATATAATAAATTAAATTACAGACATATTATCACTGCTACAGACTCAAACCCAGGACCTACTAAACATTAGGTTGCATCTTTGCTCATATAGCTACTTGGACATTAGGAAAACTCATATACTTCTACATATACTACTGGGCTACCTGTTAGCATCGCTAAACAGTGTAGTGCACTGGGCAAACACGCTTAAATAGACCCAGACATATATAATTATATTCGGTTTCTATTTTAAGATTTCTAGCAACTGTCGGTTATTTATGTATGAGAGCCAATCAGCTCTGTGGGCAAACAGCAATTAACAAAAAACAGAAAAAAATGTAATTATGATAATCATTGACATCTGGTTGATACTTTTAGATGTCTGGCAGGTGTCAGCTGTCTATATGTGAGCACAGCTTGGCATTGCTGCGCCCCATGCCACACAAATATGCAGAAAGGAAAAACATCATAAAAATAAAATATTACACATATGAGCCAATTTCACAAATGCTAGAACCACACCACTATAACTTAACAAAACACAAAATTGCTATCACCATGAAATGAACACCATGCTAGACTTCTGGAAAAAGTTTAACTTGTTTATTCACCATACGTTTGTTTCATGGTGATAGCAATTTTGTGTTTTTTTAATATTTGAGCTAATTCACAGCATTTCAACAGTACTGGGAAGCAGTACAGGGAGCCTCAACCTGTATACATCCACAACCATGGGTAGCCTCTATACTTCTCCCTACACTGATTCAAAATCCCTGTCCCTATTCTCTCCCTTGGCAGCATGGCATCATTAATTTCAACATCATATACTTAACACAGATAGTGTCAGAATCCATAGCTTTAGGTAGCTACACAACAGAGTGCAAAGAATTACCAGTAAGAATTGCAGATGATCTGTAAATCAGCTTTCATATACTGTTAAAATTTGCAATGGAATTCTAAATCTACAACTACATATGTGACTGAAATAAACTACTTAGAAGAAACAGCACCTGTATGCATAAAGTTCAAGACAACATCAGTCCACCAACATGAAAACAACTTCTGTTAAAGACAACATTTTGAGTAAATATTAATTTAAACATGTACCTTTTGAAATGACTAGCTTTAACAGATGTACAAATCATCAAAACAGAAACGCTATCAATTGTCAGTGTTTCTCTCCCTCCAAATCACAGAATCAAAGTGCACCTTGTGTGTACCCACGATTAAGTACCATTTGTGCCATACATAACTAATGATGTTCATTAACATTCACACTTTTGGAATACCATCCAATCACATCCGTGTAAGTTGTCTTTATGTGCCAAAAAACCCAGGTGTAATGTGTAAATACCCAATAGGTATCGATAAAAGATACCATGTGTGGCATGAGCCCATTATCTTCCAGTGATCTGATAACATGACTTCAGTGCCACTATCAGATATTGACTTTGATACATTTACTGATTAGACTATTGCCAAATACAAACTGAGTTGTACCTCAGTGAGCATTTCTCTGTTTTTGTATTTTCCAGACTTCTTCAAATTGAGGATCATGATGGCTACTTTGAGGAGGTTAAGACATGTCCATGAACTCAACTGGACTGATGAGGATATGACCCTGATGTTGACTGTGTACATCAAGTTAGAGTAGAGGATGAGAGCAAGAACCAGGAACTTTGCCATGACTGGCATGTGGAACTGGATTGCGAGGGAACACCAATGGAAGATGGAGATTTCTTCTGCACTAAAGTGCAGATTCGTCACCACTATGATGATCTGCAGCAGAGGTATAGAGAGGCACTTTGAAGGAGGGTCATAGAGGTGTGCAGGTAGCCTGTAGGTCTCTATAGTATCTGTATTCTATGTATACCTGAGCATCGCTACGGATTGTACAGATATTTCTCTGTCCTATATCTATATATATATATATATATATATATATATATATATATATATATATATATATATATATATATTAGATAGATGTTTTATAAGCATGTATTAGCTGCTGGAGCAATTATCTCATAGGGATAATTAACTGCACTTGGTAAATATTGTTATCTTAACCATGGGTTTGATTCCCATGTTGTTAATTTATTTAATAATGTATATAATTTTCATAAGTATATCCTTTGTAGATGTATATATGTTTTACAACATCTAACTACATAATTTCACATCGAGACTGTCATCATGCATCACAGACACCTATACTGCCTAGGATGTGGATGACCACTCAATTAATACTTTTCCATTATAATCCCCTAGTATTGCATATTATACCTTTATACATTGGAATAAAAATATGTGTATATATTTCTCGGAGGTACAGGCCAACACGGAAGGACTGTGGCTGACCAAGTTCGCAGATGACTGCAAACTAGGCACCATAATCGACTCTCCAGCCGACACAAGCATCCTCCAAAAGGGCCTCATAGAAACAGACAACTGGTGCCAGAGCCATGGCCTTAAGCTAAATGCCAAAAAGTGTATAGTCATCCCCTTTGGCAAAAACAAAGTGCCCACAAATTACCACATAGGCAGTAATCCATTAAGTATGAAAGAAGTAATTAGGGACCTGGGGACCCAAGTTGATAGCAATCTCTCATTTGACAACCACGTGGCCAAAGTGGTTAGAAAAACATTTTATATAGCCCACCTAATCATAAAGGGATTCGCATCTAGATCAGGGGAGGTCATCGTGCCTCTTTACTCATCCCTCATCAGGCCCATAATTGAGTACAATACCCTTTTTGGGATGTACCTTACCAGACACCTGCAGCAACTGGAAAGACCCCAAAAGTACCTCACCAAGAGGATCAAAGGGCTCAAACAGATGCCATATGCTGCCCGGTTAACGAAACTCCAGCTCTACTCAGTGGCATACTGCCTGCTCAGAGGTGATCTGTGCCTGACGTATAAAGCCATGTCCAACCCAGAATTAATGGACATGCTGCACCTCAGAAAATCCAAATCCCATCGAGCTATGCGCTCGAGAGACTTGAACCTCAGCACTGAAATAAAGAGGACATGCTGGAGGGACAGATTCATAACCCAGAGGCTCCCTTCACTCTGGAATAAAATCCCAGTCCAGGTTAGGCAGAGTCCCTCATTGACTCTCTTCAAGAGGAATCTTGATGAGTGGATGGGGGATCGTAGGTTTACCCCGGGTATCACTTCTGTGTGACTGTTAGACAGAGGCACAGTATACTAACCTCGAAAAAGAGCATAGCAAAATTAATTTAAAATGGGTGGCGAAAGCCAAACACACTCTGGCTAGGCTTATAAATGCCCTAGGGCAGATAGCCTATTATGAACCTATATGAACCTATTACATCAGTCCTTCCAAAAAAAATTACACAGAAATGTTTATTTAATTTAAACATTAATGTCTGTCTGACTTCTTACGCCTATGTTTTTAATTATGTGTTGATAGCTGTTATTTTTTTTTACAGTAAAAGGTACAAAAAATGTTTGTATTTCCCATATTCATCTATTTTCTGCAAGAATTCTAATAAACACCTGCAATACCTGTTTTCTAAAACAACACCCTTGTTGACTATAGTGCAGCCTATAAAGCAACTTACCAGCATGTCTAAAGTTTGGTGCACTGTGGGTTTTAATCCACATAGGGGAAACATATATCTGTATCTGCACCTTTTAACTTAACTTCAAGCATCTTTTTGGAAGAACCATATTGCAATATTTTATATTAATGTTTATGTTGTGCAGGGTAATGACTCACTGCAATAGCCTTTGAATTTATATGAGTATGGCCATAATCTGTAATGTTCTGATAACATCGGCTTTCCAATAACAAGGTTTATACAGCAGTATCCATTGGTTTAACAATTAACAATTATATACTGACCATTATCTTGGCCTGTAAAGCAACCTGCAAACATCTCTAATTGTTGGCATGTTGTGGGTTCCAATCCACAAAGAGGAAACATATATCTGTACCTATTACCTTGGTTAAGTTCACTCTTAGGATTTTTTTTTTTTGGAAGAACCATATTGCAATACTTCATATTAATGTTTATGGTGTGCATGGTCAATACTCACTGAGATAGCCTTTGAATTTCTAAAATATGGCTATAATCCTTAATGCTCAAATTATATCAACTTTCTCCTAGCAGGGTTTGTAGAGCAGTATCTGTTTTTTAAGTATAGCATATACTGGCTGGTAGCTCAGATTGTAAGGAAACAGGCTAGCATGTCTACAATTTAGTGTATTGTATGCTCAAACCCAGAAAAGGGATGTGTATATCACAATCTGTTGTCTTGATTTAATATACCCATATCATTTATTTATAAACTCATATTACACTTATTGATATTAATGCATATTTTAAGCATAGTTGTGAATAACTTGGTTATTCGTCAAATTCCTACTAACATATACGGATCCATAACATTTTGTTAACATCAGCTATTTAACAACAGGTCAGCACATCTTGTTAAATCCTGTTTTATCTCTGAGCAATTTCCAGTTAATAATATATAGCTGGTAAGAATGCCATAGAGGTCTGTTTTCTCAGGAAATATTAAAGTCACTAGTAGAACAAAATCACCCTCATATTTTGAGGGACTGGGATGGGCAGACTAACAGCTGAAATGAAGAACAGGAAAGATGTATGTCAAATGTATAATCAAATGTCAATAAATAAATGTATATAGTCTTCTAGTGATGTGCAATTTAGCAAGAAATATCATGGTCCTCATACATACCTTACTGTGTCCATAAGGTACAACAACATATATGGTTCTGTTCACAGAAGCTGTATACTACATGACTCTGTCACACTGCCTGAGGAATGCATGCTCTCCATTACCATTAATATTTCTGAACACAGTGACAGGAAGACTGTAATTTCCCAGCTGTTTAGCTGCATGAGCAACACATGCTCATACTTTGCATCCTAAACCAAGATCATTATTAGTAGACCATCCCCCACCGAGATGATGCCATAGCATAAACTCTTTTCATTGCATGCAAAACATACTTTTTTCAGGTAAGATGTAGTAGGTAGGCAGGTCAAGGTTAGAGACTGGATGCCAGTAGTGGTTGCAGGTTTGAATCTCATGTCCTCCAATCTGTCTTTAAAAATGTTAGCACCTGCATGTAAAAAAGTTAATTGTATGCTGTGATTATCTAATGCTTGTCATTGACTGTATGTTGTGATTGTCTAATGCTTGTCATAAAGAAATGTCTACAGATATTGGCGAGAAATGTGTATTAGTGTTATTTGAGGAATGTATTATTCATACATTCTATATTTTGATTTTAGGTGAGGAGAATCCAGAAGAGGGAGAGAGGTATGTTGATTATTGTATGTATATAATGAACTGAAATGCATCTTCCCTGTTTACAGGCTTGTATTTTGCACAATAACATGTATATTGATTAGAATGCAAGAATACCCATTATGCATCAGCAATGTAAGTGGCATCATTATACAGTAGCTATGCTTAGAACTGTGAATAAAATTTAACAGCATGGATATTTTATGTATTATTAAGTCATTGCTTTGGCACAAATTTTTTGAAATACACTCCACAAGCTAAATAACAGTTGGGTTGGTGTTTCTGTCACATATCTTAAGTAGGTAGATTTTTTGCATGCAACTCTAATTGCTTTGATTAGTGGTTATGATGCATGGTTTGGTAAGTTTGTATGTCTGGCTGTGTCTTCTGGTGTCTGCTGTGTCAGTGTTTCCACTGCTGTTTTCAGATTGTGTGGCATGCCCTGCAGTTCAACATTGCTATTGCATCTGCCTCAGACACCTTGGGTGTTTTTGTAGAAATGCAGTTATAGCCTAACTTGGCTGATGCTTGAGCAGATAGCCATTTGATTGCAGCAGTTCATAGTTAGCACACCCTGCAGGTCAAAACTGGTATTGCATCTGCTTCATACATCTTGTAGTAACCCAGTTACAACCTAGGTTGAATGACACTCGAGCATATACCCATTTGATTTCAGCAGTTCAGTATCAGCATGTATATTCTCAATGTTTTGATTTTTCAGGCTGCTAATTGTTTTGGTAGATAATGCAGACAGTTGTACACATACAATACTATTAGTAACATATATTAGATTCACATATGTCAACAGATGTATTGATTGACATATCACTTTGTTTTTAGTGTTGTACTCATTAGATTGATGTGTGTTTAGCCAACTATCATGCTGACTGTCTCAGATGTTTGTCATATGACTTGCCTATTGTCCACAATATTGTCAGATTACTTTCTCCTCATTTTAACATTGACAATTACATTTTGAGACTGCTCATATAAATCAGTGTATACAGACAGTAGTAACTTGATAGTGTACAGGTAGATTTGTTTTCCTGCATTTCACCATGGCTTGTCTGTATCCCAACCCCATTTTTAACATTTTCATTGGCTATGTTGCACAGTGTGTGCTATCTGTGTAACTGATATGTCCTTACTGGGTTTATTTTCCAATATTTGCCTGTCTTGTGTTGTGCTATTTGCCAAAAAAAAATAAAATACTGAGGCTAAAGTGTAAAATAAACCAAAATATCAAATAAAACACTTTGTAAAGTGCAAAGGAACTTTTTATGAAACAAGGTTAGTGTAGTTCCTTTAAAATTTGTTTTCATAAAACTTCTTCAGAACATATAAAAAGTGCTCATATTGCAAACAATGACAACTCTTCAATTAATTAATTAACTAGTAAAACATTGAGTCTAACAGCTAACTCTTCTGTAAACACACAGCTTTCTCTCTTTTAAAAAACATTTTATGTTGTGTTAATTTAAACCAGGTAGAGAATAAGCTCCCAGCTTTATCTGCCGTTTAACTTTTCTACATGGATTTTAAAATCCCCACCTCTTTTGTCTACACAAACCAGGGGCAGCCCGTGCTATTGGACTGCTGGACTGCAGCCCCCTCAACTGAAACTAAAAGAAATAAAAATAAAAACAAATAAATAAAAAAGAAAAAAAAGTTTAAAAATTCGCGCATGCGCAGTAGTCCAGACTGCTACTGAGAGTCTCTGCGCATGCTCCAGGCAGTCCTGATAGGGAAACATGAGGAACGGGGCTCCCAGATGTCTATGCAGTTTTAAACTGCATAGACTCGCTGGGAAAATGCATTGGGGTCGGACTGCAACACCAGCAGTCTGGAATTGCTGCAGTCTCTCGTCAGGAAGATCTCACGGGTGGGTCTGGAGTTGCAGGCGGGGTTTGGGTCTTTGGATGTATTGCATGTGTGTGTGTGTGTGTGTGTGTGTGAAAATGCCCAAGGTGCAATATACTGGTGGTTAGACTCATGTTGGTGTAGTAGGGAATACCTCAGGCTTGAACCCTGTACCCTGTATGCAGGTGTTAAAGACTTGAGTTCCCTACCCACCACCATTTGTAAAAAAATTGCAGATCTTTGCCTCATATTTGATCTGATCTGTTCCTCATAATATCTGTGGTTTGTAAATGTTGCAATGCTTGATATTTGATGGTGCAGTAGTAGCATTGTTGCCTCACAGCTGCAGGTTCTCAGGTTTGATTCTTGGCTGGGGTTCCTTCTTTGTGGGGTCTGTATCTTCTCCCTGTGTTTGTGTGGGTTTGCTTTTGTGTCCTCCCATGTTACAAAGACATGTCTGCATTATTTCTTCCTGGGCCTCTGCTGAAAATTGTTTTTTGTTCCAAGTCAGACTGTCCTGATTAACAAATGTTAAATAAAATTGACAGGCATTTGAATTTCAGACTTCAGGTTTCTGAATGTTTAATTCCTTACATATTTGATGGTGCAGTGGCAGTATTGTTGCCTCACAACTATAGGATTTGTGGTTTGATTCTTGGCTGGCGTGCCTTCTGTGTGGAGTCTGCATATTATCTCTGTGTTTGTGTGGATTTGTTTTGGTGTCCTGCCATTTTACAAAGACATGTGTCTATAGTATTTCTCCCTGGGCCTCTGCTGAAAATTGTTTTTGTTCCATCAGAAGTAAAATTGACAGGCATTTGAATTTCAGACTTCAGAAAATACATAGTAAAACAACTTTTTATTCTAGCAATAAATATATAGTAACACAACCTTTTATTATAGCAATTTTTTAAGTTTATAAGATGACTATTTGAAATTTGGCCTTATTTTTGGGACTGTAATACCCTGTTAGTGGCTTTGTCCAGGTTTTTTGTGCTAAGGTTGACAGCTATGGCAAGAACTGAATTCACTGAATATGTTTGAGGGCTGTATTCTCTCATTACTGGGTTTGTCCAGGTGTTTTGTGCTAAGAGGTTGACAGCTATGGTAAGAACTGAATTCATTAAATGATAGCCATTTAAGTTTCAGTCTTCCTCTCTTTCACAGAGCAGCTGATTTGGCGTAGTGGTATGTTGCTCTTGACTGTTTTGCACAGGGACCTTGGTTGTAAAATGTACGGTGGTAACACAGCATTTTTCTTTCACAAAGCAGGTGATTTGGCATAGTGGTATGTTGTTCTGACTCTTTTGCACAGGGACCTTGGCAGTAAAATGTATGGTGGTAACACAGCATTTTATTCTAGCAGCTTTCCAAGATTATACAAGCAATGTTTAATGTGTCCCTGGTTTTTGCCCTTTTGACCCACCCCAATAAATTTGGCTTTTTCCAGACTTCTTGTGCTGCGAAGTTGAGATGCAGTTGAGTATTGAGTAGATTTTACAAGGAGCTGAGAGCTGCAGGGGAAGAGAAGTTTAGTGCTGATTATGCTAAGTCAGCTCATGTTGCTAATAGCACAACAGGTTGTGTACTTGCTTTTGATGCAGAAAGTTGTTGGTTCTACTCCCATAAGGGGTGAATGTTGCCGTACTGAAAGTTAAGATACTAACTATGAGCCTGTTATCAGTTTGCCATCCATTTCCTATTGCAATATTACTAGCTTATTTTTAATGTAATTTAGGCAATTTTATTCCTCAGGGGCATCAGACACTTTATTTTTCGATGAAACCATTAAATATAAAGGAGATTGCTAGCAGCAACCTCTTCATTACAGATTTATTTAACGTGGAATTATTTAGATAACTTTTTTACTACTTCAGAGATTGTGCATATTTACTGATAATGGTGGACTGTAGAATTGTGCATATTTACTGATAATAGTGGACTGTAGAAGTTTGAGTAGACTTTTATGATGGAAATGTTCTGAATTGGGCAGTTTTGTTTCATTGTTTACTGGAAAAATGTTCAAAGCAATAGGAAGGTGTATCAGAGAGCACATGTATGTTTCATATGCAAGGGGCCTATGATTTGAAAACAACCCAGAATTAATTTTTATCTGCCACAGGTAAAATGTATTTTCTTTGAATGTGGAATTTAATGTTGTTTCAATGAATGTGAGTTTCAAGGGCAGAGAAGTTTTAATGCCAAGTTTGTTTAGCAGATGTCTTAGTGTTTTTTGCTGTAAAATGCAAAATAAAGCTTTCAAATGAAGTTCAAATCATCATAGAAGTAAATCAGTATGCACATTAGTGTTTATGGTAAATGGAGTGAAATAGCAAAGTAATGAATCATTGGAATGGCTGCAGGGGGAGGCTCCATTCGACCATGGTTTTGTGAGGGGGAAGGGCGGCAAACTTAGACAGCCCCAGCTGAACTATACCTCCCAACTGTCCAGATTTTCAAAGAATGAATAGGTATTTTGCTTCTCATTTTTGGTTTGTTCCTCATAAAATTTGTGGTTTTCTGGCAAATCATTTAGGAATTAAGTCACTAAATAATGACACACTAGTTTCAGACTTCATAACTTTCAGAAAAATGCATGCTAAAGTAAGACCTGTTCTATCAACTGTCCCAGTTTATACAAGAGCAATTTTTAGTACTGTTTATATGTTCCCCCAATATATTTGGCCTTGTCCAGATTTACTGCATTAACAGGTTGAGAGGTACATGCAAATTGCTTTATAGAATTAGGCATAGCCAAACCTCTCAACTGTCCCTGAATTTGGCTCAAAATGCTGCTCTTCCCCTAATAATCCCTCTGCAAAATAGCAATTTTGGAAAAAAACATGGAAGGTTTACAATTAAGAAATAATTGTAATAATCAGAGTTATAGATTACTTTTATTTCAGAAATGCATGTAGACTCTTTTATTTTGTCAGCTGCTCAAGTTAGCAGTACTAATATTAAAAAGGTGTTCCTTCTTTGACAGGTTCCCAGCTGTATTGTGTGGCTATTTTATATTGTTGCATCACATTTTTGGTCCATTTTTCATAAAATTGTGTTTTTTTGGCAAATTAGTGGTAAATCATTAAAGACTGAAGTTACAAAATAATGACAGGCATTTGAGTTTCAGATTTTAAATCCTTCAGAAAATTCATACTAATGCAAGACCTACTATTCTATTATCTTTCTAAGTTTATAAGAGCAATATTTAAAAATTGTCCTTATTTTTGGGCCTTTGTCCCACTTCTATGTATGGCTTTGCCCAGATTTCTTGCTCTGAGGGTGAGAGGTATGACAAATGTGTTAGGGACATCACCGTCGGCCAGAGACATTTCAAATTGTGACATACTTGTTGCACCCCACTCCCCCATGTAATGACTCTAGATGTGTCCAAGCAAAGCAAGGAGCAGTTATGCATTGTAAATGTGCAGGGTATCCCCCCATACAAAGTAAACACAAGTACTACAGTGGCTTTTCATCTGTTCTTGATTTTGCAGAATGGTCTGGTTTCTGTCATGTTTTTGTACTGTCGATTTATGCTTATTACTCAAAGTGCCTGTTGCTCTGTGTTTTAAGTAGCAATGCTTTAATGACCATCAAGTAAGCTTGTCTGAGATCATAACATGCAAGTAAGCTTTAATAAGCATACTGTTAAACAATTGCCAACATTGAAGCCTTTCTGTTGTTGCCATGCAGAGAATACTTAACTAGATAATGTATAAGCATTGGATATTGAAATGCATATGACAGTATTTGTAGTAAAGGACAGGATTACATTATTTTAAGAAGCTCATTACACTTGTTGGAGACTTCTAGTGATCTCTGAGGACTTTACCAGTAAACTAAACAGAATGCCATTCATGTGTGGTCCATAACCTGTACAGTAATAATTTAAGCAATGTATCTTGGGCTTGTTTCTTGTTTGCTTTTCATTTTTACTTTGATCGTGTTTTCCCCATGAAACAAGTAGATAGTTGTCAGGCAGCAGTGGGGGCATCACAGAGATTGTTACTTTCAGAATGTTACTTGGTGCTTTAATAAAGCTGAATATAAATTATAATTAGAACTGCAGTGCAAGGAGAAGTAGTTTGAGTTGAGTGCTGCTTGTTTTTCTTATACTTGATTTTGACTGGCATTCCCGTAATGTATTTAAAAAGTAATTTATTTTTTCATGCCTCACAACCTTTTTGTTTCCATCTAGATATTAAGTAAGCTGTCATGCAGCCAATGCATTTAAATATTTTTATTCTTTTACACTTCATTTGTCTTGATTGGACTCTCATAATGAGGGTTTGGCACCCAGGGCAGCATATTTAATTAAAGTTAGTTTTTGTGGTTTTCAGCATAGCTCCTCCCCTTTCTAGTTGGCTGCACCCCTTCCCATTGACCCCACCCATTCAGCTATCCCCTGCAGTCCCCCTTTGATTTGAAGTCACCAGCCGCCACTGACACAAACCTGTTCTAAAACTGGAAAGTAAAGCTTTTTAAAGTTCTTACAGATAACAGAATGTTTGAACAAGGCATTGTTACTATCATGACTCCTGATGGCATACAGATGCTCTTTTATTCTGTCTCTAAGACACCTTGCAGTCATGCCATCATAAGAACAATCATTTCCTGAATATAGCCAGATGTAAATAATCCCTACAGAACCACAATGAACTCTTCCTAAAAAGTTTACTATGTAGGGAATGTGTGATAAAATAATGTATGGGTCATAAAAAATTTACAAACTGAGTACCCATTACATTTATAAGTCCCTCTTTCTTTGTTAGTTGTTAAAGGATGAATCTTTGTGTCAGCATTATTCAGTATATATTTAAAACAAACATCTTTTTATGTACAAATAAAGGCTGTTCTCCCAAAATTTCAAATAAATAATAGTTACCACTATTAACTTTCCAATTGTTTTGAATGATGTTTCTGATGCTGGATGTATCCGCTGACATGTCAAGAGCACAACATGGAATATTTTTTGTACCTATAATCTTATTATTTTTTGTACCATCACTATTGCTGTTTGTTTTATTATGACTTCCAAATCCATCCAAAAGAATGGGTTTGAAAATGTCATGCCTCTTAACATGAAGTTCTTGTGCTGTTTTCTCTAAAATATCAGGGCTGTAACCTCTAACAAAGAGGCTAATAATAAATTGTATCTCTTTCACGAAAACCTCATTGTTGCTGATCATACATGAAGCCCTGATAAACTGTCGTCTTGGTATGCTTCTTTTTGTAAAATAAGGATGGTTACTATAAAAATGAAGATAACTGTTTGAAAACATATTTTTTTCTATGTATCCCATTTTCAGAATTCTTGTTCTCTTCATCCCATTTAACTGTATATATAAAAAAGAGATATAATTTCAAAGTCTCCTACAGTAAACTTTAAAAATGGTGAGATCTCTTTTAAATGTTCCAAAAAAAAAAAAAAGTCGATCAATATTTTCTTCAAAAATAAAAATCAAATCATCTACAAATCTTTTGTAAAAGACTATCATGGTGTACTCCTCTGTGGTGACCAATATCTCCCTCTCCCACCAACCAAGAACAAGGTTGGCATAAGCTGGGGCAACAGTGGCCTCCATTGCTACAGCTACACCTTTTTTTGTAAGTTATTGCTGAAGAAAAATGTATTTTCTAATAGAATTTCTAGCAATATACAATGTAGCTGTATTGAGGCTGCATTGTACTCGGGGTGTATTTGCTCAAATAACACCTAACATAACCAATGCCTTTCTCATCCAGGATGGATATAAATAATGACATAACATCAACTGTAATGATGAAATTCTGTTGGCAGAATAAGAATATTCCTGACTAAATTGCCTGATATTGTCTAAAAAAAATCCCATGAGTCTTGAATGTAATAGGATAATTTTGACCTAAAGGGTTAAAAATTAATCTAAAACTATAGAGATCCCTTCTGTGATTCTACCACTAGCAGAAACAATAGGTCTAAATGGGGGGGTGGGTTGGATTTTTGTGTATCTGGTATGCCAAACAACATGCCAATATGTGGTTTCTTTATACCAAAAAATATATAAATGGGCATTTATTTCACCATTCATTAATAAATCATACAGATAGTAATTTACAAACCTATCCCCGGGATTCAGTAAACCTCCGTGCAGGAATAAGTTATTCCTGCACGGAAGGTACTGTTCCCATGCAGCACGGCAGTGCGCCATGCATATTCATGAAGGCATGCTGCCGTGCTGCAAAACGGACATGGTTCTGTGTACAAGTGCAGGGGGTGTGTCTGAGAGCAGTGCTCTCACAATACACATGTCCCATGCACACCAGAATTTCCGTTCAGCAATTTAAAATGATCGAGAATGCTCGTAACACTCACAACCCATCAGGGTAAGAAATCTGGTCAAAGCCATAAGGGACAATCGTCCCTACCAAGGCAAAAGGTGATAGAATAACAGATGTACCATAAGCACATAATGCACACCTCCCAACCTGTCAGAGTAAAGAATGTGGACAAAGCCATAAGTGACAATCATCCCACAAAACAGAAAGTTGATAGAATAACAGGTTCAGCATTAGCATGGATATTCTGAACACAACAAATAAATGTTTTTATACATGGAATGAAGTTTTAGCATAGCTGCATGTGTGTGCCTTTTGCTTAGCTATGCTTAGTCTAGTTTAAACAGTATAAGAAGTTAAATAGCAAGAAATGCCCAACATAAGCAGTACTGCAATAGCGTAGAGGTTAGAGCGTATGCTTTGCAAATAGCCGTTCCCCACTGTAACCACTTTGAATTTTACATGTGAAGGCAGTACATAAACATTTTCTTTTTATAATTAGGTACTAAATAACATATATTTGTTAACCAGAGTATTGTAGTAGGTCCAGATATGAGGTGTCAGTTTAACAAGTTGTGAAACCCCCATATAAACACAAGTGTCTCATACAGTATAGTCACACTGAATAAATGTAATGAAAGCACATTGGGGGATGTCAGGGACAATAAACAAATTTATAATATGTAATGAATGATGAATCAATCCCATACAGCAGATAGTCTATAAAATAAAAAAATAAGCAATGCTAAGCATTGCACAGCTCTGCATACCAGGTGTAACCATTGTGTAAATATGACTGCTAAGCAAGGAGTAGCCCAGCTAAGTGGATTTGCCCATTGGTAACCAGTGCTGAACCTGCCCCTTTAAGCACTGCCAACCTTAGCTAAGCAGGTTTGCCCATAGCTTAGCTTAGCTAAGCATATTCAAAACCATCCAATCACAGCAAAGGGTGAGAAATCGGCCATATTTAAACCCCGCAGGTGGGAATACAGCTCATAACTGGTTGCAGCTTCCCACTGTAGGCAGTATGGCAGGTATTGGTGAGGACATGTGCTTCCGGGCACAGCGCTGGGTATACAGGAGTCCAAGGTCATAGTAGGACTCCTAGTAAATAACCATGATGAGAAACTGCTGCAGGGCCAGTACCAGGGCTCCCAATATAAAGCGGAAGCCTGGGACCGTTTCGCCTGTGATCTCATTAGTGCCACTGGTATCCCTTGGACTGGTGAGCAGGTCCAGCACCACTATGTCGACTTGAAGCAGAGAAAGAAGGAGCTTTTGGATGAGTGGGTCCAAGAAGCAAGGTAGAGGGGTGATGTCTCAGTAGCGTGTAAGTATTCATATCAATAACTGTTTACCAAAGTCCAGCCTGTGTATTTGATGGATAGGTATGCCTAAATATTTCTCTATTCCCTTTACAGCTGTAGCTGAGCAGGTTGTGAATCAGGAAGCCCATGCCAGTAAGTTGCAAAGGCTATGTCGCGAGGCTGGTGAGTAACAATCCTGCTTGTAGTAGTCATACCAAATAAATATAAAGTAGTAGAAAGTCACTTGGCAGTATAAAAACTGTGTATGGGTTGTACTGAATAAACCAGACAATATGACAGTAATAGTCCCATATAGGTGATATTTAAATGAAATTGTATCTGCCTGGCAATAAAGTTCTAAATCCTGGACTGGTTGCATTTACTCTGGTATTGTATGGCATTTAGTGTTGCATTCTCTGAAGAGTAATGTTGTGTTAACCACTGTTACCCACACTGTGCTACATAAAAAATATGCCTAGGAATGTCTGTGTAAGACTGTTATAAGTACAAGGTCAGATTGTACAACCAAGAGAGACTTAGACAGAAAACACTAAAGGAACATACAGCAGTTTCTAAATAGCTCACTCTGATGAAATGCAAATTGTTGCATTTTTAGCACACTCAGCCATGTTTCGAATCCTGGGAGTGGTAGTAAGCTGTATGCATCATACCTCTCAACTGTACAGATTTTCACAGAATGTCCAGATAATTGGTTCATATTTTTGGCTTGTTCCTCTTTCTCCCTGCAAATCACTGGGATGATCTTAGAAATGTAGTCACTAAATAATGACATACATTTGAGTCTCAGACTTCTAATCCTTCAGAAAATGTATATTAAAACAAATCCTGTTACTCTAGCAACTCTCTAAGTTTATAAGAGCAATATTCAAAATATGCCCTTATTTGTACCCCCATGTTATCAAGCTTTGTCCAGAGTTTGTGCATGAAGTGATTTTAACTAGGAATATGGTAATATGTGTAGAAACACTCAGGTAGTGTTAAACATTTCATCCACATGTCTACCAGGTAAAAGAAGTAGAATTTAGCTATAAGATCATTGAAGTATACACTGTGTACCAACATACCACTGCCCAAACCAAGGCCATAGGGTATTGTAATAATACCTGTAGAGTAATGATTAGAGCAATGATCATTAAAGTTGTGAGTACTGCAAGGATATACAAGTTGTTAATTGACATCTCTCTCTCTCCTCCCACCATATCTGCAACAATAATCTAAACACACAAATCAGTGGGTATGTTTACACCAAACCTACAAATATTGAAATGTGTTTCTATTAATATTCCATGTTGAAGTACTATCATTGGTGGCCTGTTCCTATCAATGTAACCTGCATGCCGTTGAAATGGCTACTGTGGTTCCATATACGTATGTGTTCTGTTTGCTATGGAACTGTTCCAAATCTGTTGTTCTGGGTTAATGGGAATATCTATGCATGCTGTTATAACTAATCCTGGATTGTGTTGACTATTACTAATGCACATATGTTCTAAAACAGTAACACTATAACACGTTTGGGAAGGCCGGTCCCAGCAGACCCACCTCTCCCACCTCATCAGGCCATGGCACCAGGCTCCAACACATCTGGAACCCACCCCGAGATCTCCTCCTCCGCTGGTCCTGCACCACCAATTCAGGTGGAACCACCTCAGGGGATGGGGCTCGTCCCCCCTGGGAGTGGGTGCGGGCAGGATCCTGTCACCCGAAACCATGTCAGGGATTTGGTGTGTAGTGAGCTCTGAAAGGAGTTTGGAGATCTGTTACACCAACTTAAGGGCTGCATGGCACAATTAGAGGGTCAGCCTGTCCCTCCTGCTCAGCCCCCAGCACAGCCACCTTCGAGGCCATGAAAGTGCAGTGGTGACTGCCCATGGGTGGGGACCTCAGTCGAACTGTTTCCAGTTGGGGGCTCATGGGCTTCCGCTTATCAAACACCCCTCCCCGTCAAAGGTGTTTGCCCCCCCCCATATAGGTTCATAGATTCATAAGTTCATACTAGGCTATCTGCCCTAGGGCATTTATAAGCCTAGCCAGAGTGTGTTTGGCTTTCGCCACCCATTTTAAATTAATTTTGCTATGCCTTTTTTTGAGGTTAGTATACTGTGCCTCTGTCTAACAGTGACACAGAAGTGAAAGCCGGGGTAAACCTACGATCTCCCATCCACTCATCTCTTGAAGAGAGTCAATGTGAGACTCTGCCTAACCTGGACTGGGATTTTATTCCAGAGTGAATGGAGACTCTGGGTTATGAATCTGTCCCTCCAGCATGTCCTATTTATTTCAGTGCTGAGGTTCAAGTCTCTCGAGCGCGTAGCTCGATGGGATATGGATTTTCTGAGGTGCAGCATGTCCATTAATTCCGGGTTAGACATGGCTTTATACGTCAGGCACAGATCACCTCTGAGCAGGCGGTATGCCACTGAGTAGAGCTGGAGTTTCTTTAACCGGGCAGCATATGGCATCTGCTTGAGCCCTTTGATCCTCTTGGTGAGGTACTTTTGGGGTCTTTCCAGTTGCTGCAGGTGTTTGGTAAGGTACATCCCAAAAGAGGCATTGTACTCGATTATGGGCCTGATGAGGGATGAGTAAAGAGGCACGATGACCTCCCCTAATCTAGATGTGAATCCCTTCATGATTAGGTGGGCTATATAAAATGTTTTTCTAACCACTTTGGCCACGTGGTTGTCAAATGAGAGATTGCTATCAACTTGGGTCCCCAGGTCCCTAATGACTTCTTCTGTACTTAATGGATTACCACCTATGTGGTAATTTGTGGGCACTTTGTTTTTGCCAAAGGGGATGACTATACACTTTCTGGCGTTTAGCTTGAGGCCATGGCTCTGGCACCATTTGTCTGTTTCTATGAGGCCCTTTTGGAGGATGCTTGTGTCAGCTGGAGAGTTGATTATGGCGCCCAGTTTGCAGTCATCTGCGAACTTGGTCAGCCACAGTCCTTCCATGTTGGCCTGTACCGCCGAGAAATATATACTGAACAAGAGAGGTCCCAGGACTGAGCCTTGTGGGACGCCACTTGTAACTGGTTTGGAGTCTGACATAGCTCCAGCAATTCTAACCATGTGGGTTCTGTCCTTGAGCAAGTTTGCAACCCATCTAGTGACATAGGGGTTTATATTTAAGCTGGTGAGCTTATCTATAATGCCCGAGTGGGGTATTGTATCGAAGGCTTTTTTGAGGTCCAGGTAGGCTGTGTGGACAACCTTCCCCTCGTCAATGGCCTTGGTGACTGTTTCAAAGAAATTGACCAGGTTTAAGAGGCAGGATCTGCCCTTAACAAAGCCAAACTGGGTAGGATCCAGTGTCTGTAGGTCCCCAATATCTTTATTTATGAGGTCCATGATGATCCTTTCCATAGCTTTGCAGACCAAGCTAGTCAGGCTTATGGGGCGATAGTTTCCAGGATCCGTTGAGGCACCACCTTTGTGGAGATGGACCACTGTTGCTGTACGCCACTCTTTGGGTACATATCCTGTAGTAAGGCTAAGATTGAACAGTAGTTTTATGTTTGGGTTTAGCTCTTCTTGGAGTTCATGTAGGACGCAGCCGGGACACCATCTGGTCCCACTGATGCTGTGTTTTTGCTTTGGAGAGGGCGGCTCTTACCTGAGCATCTGAGATGTCAGGGGGGCAGCACTCTGTTGGGATAGATATTTGCCCTTTTGGTGGGGAGCGGGGGGAGAAGTTTGCACTGAACCTGTCAGCTAGGATGTTGGCAATGTCTGTGGGCTCGGTGTATTTTTTATCATTTTGGACTAATTCTGAGCATATCTGGGAATTCCCACCCAGGTTCCTAACATAACTAAAGAAAGCCTTGTGATTATCCTTAGTGTCCTGTGCAATCTTTCTCTCGAAGCTGGCCTTAGACGATTTTATGAGTGCCCGTAGTTTTTTGCTAATACTGATCAGAGATGCCTTCCCTTTTTGGGATTTTGCTCTATCATGTAGTAGCTTCCTCCTTCTATTGTATAGTTTGTTATTGGCAGGGGTCCACCAGACAGGACGTCTGCCTTTGGAGGATTGGATCTTGGTTTTATTTGGGATTGCATGATCCATGCATTCCTGAAGGTGTTCATAGAATGCGTTTATAAAGGATTCTGCGGTCTGGGCAGTATTTTCCACAGGCCCGGGGGCTTTGAAGGATTCCGCCTCGGTTTTGAGGTGTGTGAAATTTGCTTTAGAGAAGTTTCTCACTGTGGTTTTCTGGGCAGGGGGTGGGGTCAGGATGTGAATATCCAGTGAGATTAGTTTATGGTCTGATCTTACCAGTGAGGGATACCCTTCTGGTCTGGAGCATAGTGTCCCCATGTTGGTGATGATCAGGTCCAGTATGTTTTCCCATCTTGTGGGAGTGGTAACAAGTTGTTCCATAGCATTTGAGTTTATAAATTCTAGGAACCTTTGGGCTAGGGTGTTGGAGCTAGAGTAATGCTCCAAGTCTATGTTTGGGTAGTTGAAGTCGCCCAATATAAAGGTGTTTGGAGAGACCTTCATATTTTCCAGTATTCTCAGGAAGGCCGGGTGGGGTTCCTGTGTTTGGGAGGGTGGTCTGTAGCAGGCTATAAACTGGAAGGCAGTTTTACCCACTGTTAGTTGCACATGGATAGTCTCTGATGCTTCGTGCTGTGCCACCAACCTGGAGGTGTGGGTATCTTTGACGAATATTGATGCTCCCCCTCCTTTTGTGGTTTGGTCCAAGTTTTGAGGCCGAAAAGCATGGTATGAGGTATAACCTGGTAGTGCTGGGGTGCACTCGGGAGCCTTGAACCAGGTTTCTGTTACTGCACAGATATCGATGCTCTCCATGCTAAGGAGAGTTTCGAGTGCATGCATCTTGAGGTTTAGACTTCTGGTGTTGAGTAGCATTACTCTCAGTTTCTTATCCCTTGTGATACCCATGGAGGTGAGTTTGTCTTTTGAGCCTTGCCTAAAAAAGGCACTATGGGGGTAGCAAGAGCCTTTGCCAATATCCGAAAGCCCAGGGGTGACAGGTGCAAGCCGTCCCTAGCGAAGCATCGTGGCTTGTCGAGCATGTCATCCCAGGCTGACAGGCATTGGATCCCCTTTGAATGACACCAATACTTAAGCCAATTGTTGAAATTGATCATTTTGTCTTCATATTCTGGCATCATTCTTGGTGAGGGTAAGATGCTACTCAAGGTCAGGGCTACATGCTCAGAGAGCTCCTCTATGTCTCTTTTCATATAGTCCAGGGAGGTACATCTCAGGTTATTCACACCAGCATGGACAAGGACTGAGTCATATTTGTACTTGCCTTGGAGTGACCTGAGTGCTTGTGTTATGTGGTGGATCCTAGCGCCCGACAGGCAGCTCACCGTGACCTTCTCCTTGTTCAGCCTGGTGAGCGGGACGTCAGTGTGCCTGATGATAGAGTCACCTATTACAAGTGTATCAGGTGTGTTGTTTAGCCTTAAGGGCTGTGACTGTTCGGCACACTGGCTTTGTGAGCTATGTGTTGCACGTGTTTTGTTTTGGGGTAGCGGTTGCTTGGGTGTCTGCTTTGGAGGTCTCTGCTGATTAGGCAGATTTTTATTTAGAGCCTCCGAGTATGTTTTTGTGTGTTTATGTGTTTGGTTTGTTGTCGTGGTAGGTCTATGTGAGACTGGAATTGTAGTGAGTGTGGTTTCCTTCTCCTCCTGACTGGTTATGCCAGTACTGAGTTGAGAGAGCTTAGATTCCAGTTTGGCTATATGGTTGCATCTCTCACATGTGTTGGAATTTGTTGGGAGGAGGAGAGGGTTGTCTGTGTACATGAGGCAGTTGTAACATTGCCTCAAGATTTCCAGATTCACCAGCTGGACCAGAGAGGAGTTTGACAACTGACCTTTGGACATGCTAGAATAGTATTGGGAATTCCTTTATAATTGAAAAAAAGGGCCAATGGGGAACAAGGTACTCAAGGGGAGTTTGTGAGTGTGTATTGCTTTTAATTTTTTAAAGCTGACTTATATAATTGCTTTAATGAGCAAGTGCCAGGTAACTTAAATGCAATGTGTTACAGGTAACTTAAATGCAAAAACGACAAACAGTAACTTTCTTTCAAGTGAAACAAGGAAATAAGTACAGTAAGCGATGCAGATATCACTAGGGATCCACAGAAGTGCTAAAAGGCCGCGTTTTAGGTGGAATTAGCATTTCAGGGAAATAAACAACAAGCATACAAACAAAGCTAGATTCAGCAGGCCTGGATCTAGTCTATGCTACAGCAAACAAGGTGTACCAATTTCAGTAAGAAACAGTTAGAATATGCAGGCACTATAAGCCTTTAACCAGAAATTCCCAGCTCAGAAGGGCAGAGTCCAGCCTCTCCTCCCACAAGAGTGCAGACCGCGATCCTTCTTAATGTAAAATAACTGGCCTGAAGCCCAAGTGCTTAAACCAGAACTAATACACTTTTAGAATAACAGACACTGAGCCCTCAATCAGCAGTTCCCAACTTAGAAGGATGTAAGCTACCTGTCCTGCCACCACAGTGCAGGCCACAAACCTTCCTAATGTAAAACAATTGGTCTGAAGCCCAAGTGCTTAATCAAAAAGACTTAGAAATGATAGCTACACTTTAATCAAATTACTACCAAGCAGTAATAAATAGGTTCATAGTTCATAGGTTCATAGGTTCATACTAGGCTATCTGCCCTAGGGCATTTATAAGCCTAGCCAGAGTATGTTTGGCTTTTGCCACCCATTTTAAATTAATTTTGCTATGCCCTTTTTCGAGGTTAGTATACTGTGCCTCTGTCTAACAGTGACACAGAAGTGATACCCGGGGTAAACCTACGATCTCCCATCCACTCATCAAGACTCCTCTTGAAGAGAGTCAATGAGGGACTCTGCCTAACCTGGACTGGGATTTTATTCCATAGTGAAGGGAGCCTCTGGGTTATGAATCTGTCCCTCCAACATGTCCTATTTATTTCAGTGCTGAGGTTCAAGTCTCGAGCGTGTAGCTCGATGGGATTTGGATTTTTTGAGGTGCAGCATGTCCCTTAATTCCGGGTTGGACATGGCCTTATACATCAGGCACAGGTCACCTCTGAGCAGGCGGTATGCCACTGAGTAGAGCTGGAGTTTCTTTAACCAAGCAGCATATGGCATCTGTTTGAGCCCTTTGATCCTCTTGGTGAGGTACTTTTGGGGTCTTTCCAGTTGCTGCAGGTGTTTGGTAAGGTACATCCCAAAAGAGGCATTGTACTCGATTATGGGCCTGATGAGGGATGAGTAAAGAGGCACGATGACCTCCCCTAATCTAGATGTGAATCCCTTCATGATTAGGTGGGCTATATAAAATGTTTTTCTAACCACTTTGGCCACGTGGTTGTCAAATGAGAGATTGCTATCAACTTGGGTCCCCAGGTCCCTAATTACTTCTTCTGTACTTAATGGATTACCACCTATGTGGTAATTTGTGGGCACTTTGTTTTTGCCAAAGGGGATGACTATACACTTTCTGGCGTTTAGCTTGAGGCCATGGCTCTGGCACCAGTTGTCTGTTTCTATGAGGCCCTTTTGGAGGATGCTTGTGTCGGCTGGAGAGTCGATTATGGCGCCCAGTTTGCAGTCATCTGCGAACTTGGTCAGCCACAGTCTTTCCGTGTTGGCCTGTACCTCTGAGAAATATATACCAAACAAGAGAGGTCCCAGGACTGAGCCTTGTGGGACACCACTTGTAACTGGTTTGGAGTCTGACATGGCTTCAGCAATTCTAACCATGTGGGTTCTGTCCTTGAGCCAGTTTGCAACCCATCTAGTGACATAGGGGTTTATATTTAAGCTGGTGAGCTTATCTATAATGCCCGAGTGGGGTATTGTATCGAAGGCTTTTGCGAGGTCCAGATAGGCTGTGTGGACCACCTTCCCTTCATCAATGGCCTTGGTGACTGTTTCAAAGAAGTCAACCAGGTTTAAGAGGCAAGAGCTGCCCTTAACAAAGCCGAACTGGGTAGGATCCAGTGTCTGTAGGTCCCCAATATCTTTATTTATGAGGTCCATGATGATCCTTTCCATAGCTTTGAGACCAAGCTAGTCAGGCTTATGGGGTGATAGTTTCCAGGGTCCGCTGAGGCACCACCTTTGTGGAGAGGGACCACTGTTGCTGTACGCCACTCTTTGGGTACATATCCTGTAGTAAGGCTGAGATTGAACAGTATTTTTATGTTTGGGTTTAGCTCTTCTTGGAGTTCATGTAGGACGCAGCCTGGGACACCGTCTGGTCCCATTGATGCTGTGTTTTTTGCTTTGGAGAGGGCGGCTCCCACCTGAGCATCTGAGATGTCAGGGGGGGCAGCACTCTGCTGGGATAGATATTTGCCCTTTTGGTGGGGAGGGGGGGGAGAAGTTTGCGCTGAACCTGTCAGCTAGGATGTTGGCAATGTCTGTGGGTTCGGTGTATTTTTTGTCATTTTGGACTAATTCTGAGCATATCTGGGAATTCCCACCCAGGTTCCTAACATAACTAAAGAAAGCCTTGTGATTATCCTTAGTGTCCTGTGCAATTTTTCTCTCAAAACTGGCCTTTGACAATTTTATGAGTGCCCTTAGTTTTTTGCTAATACTGATCAGAGATGCCTTCCCTTTTTGGGATTTTGCTCTATCATGTAGTAGCTTCCTCCTTCTATTGTATAGTTTGTTTATGGCTGGGGTCCACCAGACAGGTCATCTGCCTTTAGAGGATTGGGTCTTGGTTTTATTTGGGATTGCATGATCCATGCATTCCTGAAGGTGTTCATAGAATGCATTTATAAAGGATTATGCGGTCTGGGCCGTATTTTCCACAGGCCAAGGGGCTTTGAAGGATTCCACCTCGGTTTTGAGGAGTGTGAAATTTGCTTTAGAGAAGTTTTTCACTGTGGTTTTCTGGGCAGGGGGTGGGGTCAGGATGTGAATATCCAGTGAGATCAGTTTATGGTCTGATCTTACCAGTGAGGGATACACTTCTGGTCTGGAGCATAGAGTCCCCATGTTGGTGATGATCAGGTCCAGTATGTTTTCCCCTCTTGTGGGAGTGGTAACAAGTTGTTCCATAGCATTTGAGTTTATGAATTCTAGGAACCTTTGGGCAAGGGTGTTGGAGCTAGAGTAATGCTCCCAATCTATGTTTGGGTAGTTGACGTCGCCCAATATAATGGTGTTCGGAGAGACCTTCATATTTTCCAGTGTTCTCAGGAAGGCCGAGTGGGGTTCCTGGGTTTGGGTGGGTGGTCTGTAGCAGGCTATAAACTAGAAGGCAGTTTTACCCACTGTTAGTTGCACATGGATAGTCTCTGATGCTTCGTGCTTTGCCACCAACCTGGAGGTGTGGGTATCTTTGATGAATATCGATACTCCCCCTCCTTTTGTGGTTCGCTCCAAGTTTTGGACCGAAAATCATGGTATGAGGTATAAGCTGGTAGTGCTGGGGTGCTCTCGGGAGTCCTGAACCAGGTTTCTGTTACTGCACAGATATCGATGTTCTCCATGCTAAGAAGAGTTTCAAGTGCGTGCATCTTGAGGTTTAGACTTCTGGCTTTGAGTAGCATTACTCTTAGTTTCTTATCCCTTGTGATACCTATGGAGGTGGGTTTGTCTTTTGAGCCTTGCCTAAAAAAGGCACTATGGGGGTAGCAAGAGCTTTTGCCCATATCTGAAAGCCCAGGGGTGACAGGTGCAAGCCATCCGTAGCAAAGCATTGTGGCTTGTCGTGCATATCATCCCAAGCTGACAGGCATTGGATCCCCTTTGAATGACACCAATACTTAAGCCAATTGTTGAAATTGATCATCTTGTCTTCATATTGTGGCATCATTCTTGGTGAGGGTAAGATGCTACTCAAGGTCAGGGTCATACCAGCCTGGGCTACATGCTCAGAGAGCTCCTCTATGTCTCTTTTCATGTAGTCCACGGAGGTATGTCTCAGGTCATTCACACCAGCATGGACAATGACTGAGTCATATTTGTACTTGCCTTGGAGTGACCTGAGTGCTTGTGTTATGTGGCGGATCCTAGCGCCAGACAGGCTGCTCACCGTGACCTTCTTCTTGTTCAGCCTGATGAGCGGGACATCAGTGTGCCTGACGATAGAGTCACCTATTACAAGTGTATCAGGTGTGTTGTTTAGCCTTAAGGGCTGTGACTGTTCGGCACACTGGCTTTGTGAGATATGTGTTGCATGTGTTTTGTTTTGGGGTAGCGGTTGCTTGGGTGTCTGCTTTGGAGGTCTCTGCTGCTTAGGCAGATCTTTATTTAGAGTCTCCGAGTATGTTTTTGTGTGATTATGTGTTTGGTTTGCTGTCGTGGTAGGTCTATGTGAGACTGGAATTGTAGTGAGTGTGGTTTCCTTCTCCTCCTGACTGGTTATGCCAGTACTGAGTTGAGAGAGTTTAGCCTCCAGTTTGGCTATATGGTTGCATCTCTCACATGTGTTGGAATTTGTTGGGAGGAGGAGAGGGTTGTCTGTGTACATGAGGCAGTTGTAACATTGCCTCAAGATTCCCATATTCACCAGCTGGACCGGAGAGGAGATTGACAACTGACCTTTGGACATGCTAGAATAATATTGGGAATTCCTTTATAATTGAAAACAAGGGCCAATGGGGAACGAGGGTGTAGTGCTTTTAAATTTTAGTGCTGACTTATAATTGCTTTAGTGAGCAAGTGCCAGGTAACAAGTGCAATATGTTACAGGTAACTTAAATGCAAAAACGACAAACAGTAACTTTCTTTCAAGCGAAGCAAGGAAATAAGTACAGTAAGCAATGCAGATATCACTAGGGATCCACAGAAGCACTGAGAAGCCGCGTTTTAGGTGGAATTAGCATTCCAGGGAAATAACAAGCATACAAACAAAGCTAGATTCAGCAGGCCTGGATCTAGTCTATGCTACAGCAAACAAGGTGTACCAATTTCAATAAGATACAGTTCAAATATTCAGGCACTATAAACCTTTAACCAGAAATTCCCAGCTCAGAAGAGCAGAGTCCAGCCTCTCCTCCCACAAGAGTGCAGACCACGAACCTTCCTAATGTAAAATAACTGGCCTGAAGCCCAAGTGCTTAAACCAGAGCTAATACACTTTAAGAATAACAGACACTGAGCTCTCAATCAGCAGTTCCCAACTTAGAAGGATGAAAGCTACCTGTCCTGCCACCACAGTGCATGCCACAAACCTTCCTAATGTAGAACAACTGGTCTGAAGCCCAAGTGCTTAATCCAAAAGACTTAGAATGATAGCTACACTTTAACCAAGTTACAACCAAGCAGTAATAAATACAACTGAATACTTTAAATAATGCCTGGATTAGTGCTCAAGTTATACAAACAAAGCTAGATTCAGCAGGCCTGGATCTAGTCTATGCTACAGCAAACAAGGTGTACCAATTTCAGTAAGAAGAAATTCAGATATGCATGCACTATAAGCCTTCAACCAGAAATTCCCAGCTCAGAAGGGCAGAGTCCAGCCTCTCCTCCCACAAGAGTGCAGACCACGTACCCTCTTAATGTAAAATAACTGGCCTGAAAGCCCAAGTGCTTAAACCAGAATGAATATAGTTTTAGAATAACAGACACTGAGCCCTCAGTCAGCAGTTCCCAACTTAGAAGGATGTAAGCTACCTGTTCTGCCACTACAGTGCAGACCACAAACCCTCTCAATGTAAAACAACTGGTCTGAAGCCCAAGTGTTTAAACTAAAAGGCTTAGAATGAGTTACACCAAGCAGTAATAAATACAACTGAGAACTTTTAAGATGACGCAAAAGCAAAATAAAGTAGGAAGAGACACAAGTACAGTAAAAGCAGAAGAATTTTTTTTTTTTTTTTTTAGAAAAGTAGCAAAAGCAGTAGTAAGTACAATTATCATGCAGTGCAAGCTGGCACACTTGAATATGTAGCAATATTAGTCCACACACAGTTTGAAAAAATGTAATTAAATTAAAAAGGACTAAAAGCAAGTGCAGAAAGGGTTTATTAGGTGGACTGCGGTAAAGAGATGTCCTGGGGGAGTGTCTTAGATCAAATCTACAGTGGGGCGGGCACTGCAAAAGCCACCAAATTTAAACTACAACCAAGAATAGGGAGGGGGGGTGGGGAAACAGTTTCAATACAGATGTAAGGAATGTGCAAATGATAAAAAAAATATAAAAAAAATTATAAAAAAAACCTAATACAACTGAATACTTTAAAGAATGCCTGGATTAGTGCTCAAGTTATACAAACAAAGCTAGATTCAGCAGGCCTGGATCTAGTCTATGCTACAGCAAACAAGGTGTACCAATTTCAGTAAGAAGCAGTTCAAATATGCATGCACTATAAGCCTTTAACCAGAAATTCCCAGCTCAGAAGGACAGAGTCCAGCCTCTCCTCCCACAAGAGTGCAGAACACGAACCCTCTTAATGTAAAATAACTGGCCTCAAGCCCAAGTGCTTAAACCAGAATTAATACACTTTGTCATATACCACCACATATGCTGTCTGGTCTGCCTTGTCTGTCTTCCTACCTTACCTACCTCCCCAAATATGCCTATTATCCTTCCCCAACATTCCACTCATACCTTAAAAAAAGAAAAAGGTCAGTCTGTTCTGCAAAAAAATTTTGCCCCATACATGGCTGTCCATTTCGCAAACATGTTCACTGGACACATGTAATCTGGTCTAATTGGCTTCACAACACATTATTGTTGTCCTCACCCCTCCCTCAGGGGTTTGAGTGTCCAAATCTACCTTCAAATTCACAGCATGTGTATGTATGTATATATATATATATATATATATATATATATATATATATATATATGTATATACATACACACACATATATATATATATATATATATATATATATATATATATATATATAGATATATATATACACATATATATATATATATATATATATATATATATATATATATATATATATATATATATACATATACATGCCCATCACATTGACCTGGTCCTTCCTAACATGGACGACTGTTGCTCTGCACCAATAGTCAACACCTCACAAGTTATATCTGAGCACAAAGTAATCACGTTTGGAAATCCACAGCCATCCTACCCCCACTGCACAGGTAACCACCATGAAAAGCCTTTCAAAACCTAACTATGGCCTCATAAAAGCAGAGGTGGCTAACTTCACGTTAGTCATGCAAATGGAGACTAGTTGCATGACAGCTGAATCAAACAACAATGCACTATGAACACGTACACAAATGCATGGATATCGCCTTACCCAATACAACCAGGACCCTCACCTCCAATAAAAAGAAGCTGATCTGGTGGCCCCCTGCCATAAAGAAACTCTACAACAGAAGGAGGGAACCGATGTGGAATAAGGTGAAGTCCCAGGACAGGAAATAAACCCTTATCAGCCTCAATGAATAGTTGAGATCGCTCATCAAATACTACAAAGCTTGCTATGATAACAGACTTGGAGCACATAGTAAAAACAACCACTAGGCCACATACAGTTATGTAAAGAATCTCCATGGCAATACCAAGAATTTTTCTGAGCAACTAGACAATGTTATCTCCCAGACTGAGCCAAAAAATAATGCCAATATACTGGCTGACATCTTGAGTGCAAACAGTACCCCTCATCCCCCCAAAGGACTAATCCCAATACCAGTACACTGCCAGGCACCCAACTTTACTACAGCTCAGATTACAGCACCACTGTCCAAGGCCAAGAATACAGCCTGTATGGGACCTGAGAATGTCCCTGGCTGTATTCTACATGAACTACAGAGTGACGTGGCACCTTACCTGTGTGCCCTGTTAAAGCACAGCCTCACATCAGGCATTTTCCCTACTGAAATGTGCACTGCCACAGTCACCCCTCCCCACAAGCGAGGTCTAACTACAGACCCTGTGAAATACCACCCCAAATGCCTGACAAGTCTGTTATGCGAAGCTATGGAATGCATTATCATACACCTAATAAACATGGATATGTGAATCTTTAGACTCAGGATCCCACACACACTGTACCTTTGTGAAGGGTAAGTCATATCTGTTCTTTCAACCTGCTCAACCTCTTGCTGTCAGTCATCTGTGCTGTGGATGAAGGCAAGAAGACACCTACAGCCTACATTGATCTTGCCAAAGCCTTTAATAACATTCGCCACCCACTAGGCTCGGCATCAACCCCTATATCACTAGGTGGGAACAGAGGCACAAACACAGGGGTAGATTAGACATAGTGCTGTCATACATTGAGGCAGTTTCAGATGTCACTGGGTTTGTTGTAACATCCTTTATGATGAATATGACATCAGTAATACCAATAGAAGTGAGTATTTACTGACTGCATTCCCCAGAGTCCACAACTGATATACCAAGGACATCAACTGTCTTGTGAACACACAAAACATGACAGGCAGACAAGTGGCCAGTCTGTAGACAGTGTGCCAGTGGAGAGGTATGTCAGAGACATATCACTGTGTCGACACTAAATGCATGTCCACACAAACTTTATCAAGCTATCAATCCATCAAGTTTATAACAGCACTGATAACATAGAATCTGTTCACAAATCTGGGGATATGTCCCCCATGTTGGTTGGCTGTCTCCACATGTCCTGTCCTGTGATGTATTGCAACTTACTGTATGTGAATCTGTAGGCCACCACCTCTGTAATGTCCCTCACACAGGCAAGGAAATGGAGCAAGACCCACATTAATGAATGTCTCATATGTTGGAACTAGTAGCAGTGTCCAGGCCCACAACACAATACAGTGTGGGCACCTACATAGTGGTATGGCTGTAGCAATACCTGACATCTGCACATCTGTACAGAGGACACACAGAAAGTAGACAGCCAACAGGATATGCATTAGGATGAATGTGCTGTAAGATACGTGTCTGAAACTGAAAGCTATGCCATTACTACATGACAGCAGTCCCCAGTGACATTTCCAAAGAACATAGTAATTTACAGTTAATATCAACATATCAGATCAATATCTGACAGGAGATACTTATAAACATGCAGCTCAAACACGTAGAACATGATACTCAATATTCAGAGTCCAGCTTTGCATGCAGGGGTGTATAGTTCCAGTACTACAATCTGCAATCTACTCTTACTTGAAAAAGCACTGTTAAAAGTACTAACATAATGATACCATATGTTTTAAAATATTTCTGTCAACCAGTGCACTGTAGCTGGTGTAACATGCAGGTGTGACTGTATATAACTTGGGATACTACCCATGTATGAAACAAATCAAAACAGAACAGATTGTGGTACTACCCATGTATACCCAGGTGTCCCATACAGTATACTCACACCCCTTCCTACTGTAATGACAGCACATTGAAGCATATTATGTACAGGGAATTAAGTACACTTATTAAAGATGTCATTACCCTGGTATTTTATCAGACTGGAATGTGATCACTGGTTACCGAGGCTAAGGTATGCCTAGCAGGTGTAACCATTGCTTAAATGTAAATGCTAAGCAGATTTGTGCGCTGGTAAGCGAAGTCTACATGGTATACATGCCTATTTGTTTAACCATATGTTAGCCCACTTTCCATTGGGCAAACCCACGCAAACAGGCTCAAAGCTACCCAAGACTGCCTTAATCACTCTGTATCCAACAGTCCTTGTTCTGTCTAGCAACAAAATAAACAGCCTTTGCAAGTCTTGAACCCAGGACCCTGCACATCATAGCCTATGCAATTTACCAGTAAGCCACCTCAGCTGTATTGTTTGAGGATGTTGTCTCAAACATACCCTTCTTTGCAGCCAGTTTACAATAGGGAAGAGACAAGTGTGCAATTAGGAAAGATTGGTATCTATATATATATATATATATATATATATATATATATATATATATATATATATATACATATATATATATATATCCAAAAACCAAAACCCAACGGAGCAAAAACAATAAGTCAATAGACACAATATTCCAATCCCAATAGTGCTGATGGATACTCATAGAAATCAATACACTTGTAGAAGTCAGTTCATGTTAGCGTATACAGAATAATAAGCAGTTTACTTATAAAAACTGTTTAATAGAACGTTCTATTAAACAGTTTTTATAAGTAAACTGCTTATTATTCTGTATACGCTAAAGTGAACTGACTTCTACAAGTGTATTGATTTCTATGAGTATCCATCAGCACTATTGGGATTGGAATATTGTGTGTATATATATATATATATATATATATATATATATATATATATATATATATATATATATATATATATATAG
Source organism: Protopterus annectens (assembly GCF_019279795.1). Taxonomy (NCBI): domain Eukaryota; kingdom Metazoa; phylum Chordata; order Ceratodontiformes; family Protopteridae; genus Protopterus; species Protopterus annectens. The sequence goes on from NC_056725.1 coordinate 1,011,235,385, forward strand.
AAACTTACATAGAGAGAGAAAGATATGTAGGTAGATCCATATATGTGTACAACAATATATAAATATATTAACAATAAATACTGAGGTGTATATATATATATATATATATATATATATATATATATATATATATATATATATATATTTATATATATATCATCACACTGAGGAACAGATGTTTTCAGAAACAGTACCTTGAGACTCACTACTGTACCCATGGTGTGATTTATTCAAATTTACAGCTATAGAACTGACATATTTCTTATCAGTAATATGTCTGACGTTCTAACAGCCTAGTTTTAAAACATGTGTTACTGTCCCTCACATAAGCTATGTTACAAGGCCATCCAAGAGCATTCCCTATACACCTACCTTTGGAATGTACAGACTTCAACATATTTCCCAGCCATTCCCCTCAGCAGGAATTACAGCAGTAAATAATGATAGACTAGTATACCTATCCACCTACTACTGTATGACATCTGGACAAAGCCTAACATAATTAGTGGACAGAATCCCAGATACATAGCCATACATGAAATTCTGCTGTTATTCACTGAGAAAGTTGCTGGTGTTACAGGGTGTGATGTAACATATCTTTTCTGAGGGATATAAAGTCAGAAAAAAAGGACATTACCATCTACATAATGCAATCACCAGATTATGCTACTGATTTGCCAAATACAACACCTTTCTGGGGAACAGCCCATACACAACAGGCTAACCTGTGGCCATTATATGGATGGCCCTACATTTGAGAGCAATGCAGAGACAGAAGTTGCATGTGCAGACAAACCCTGTTAAACTAGCAGTATTCCCAACATATTACAGCAATACACACATTCTGCTCTTAAGGCCTGAATCTTCCCCACCATTTAGTTGGCTTATCTCCACAAGTCTTGTTGAAAGAGGTAGTAGCCCACACAACTCCAGGGTGTCTTCCTCACAAGTAAGGCAAAGGGTCAATGCCCACATGGAGTACTCATTTATAGGAGTGTGTTGCCATGACATTGGCTACTGGAAGAACTACACAGCTGCTCTGCATGCAATTAGCAAGTGGGGAACCCCAATAGGTGCACAGGCCATTACCTGGTCATGAGCATCACCTACAAAAGCCATGCTGCCACCTATTCAGACCAGCTCTATCCCTGTAGTGTACAGGAAGAGAGAGGGAAATAAATGAGGCATAAAATGGAAAAGACAAATAAGAAAAAAGATAAGTGGAATATGTAAGCAAGTAATTGAATCTAGTACTTGATCTTTAATAATTGGCAATATGGTTTGGAGGAATATATGTCCCAACAAGACATGCTGTACTGATGTCCTACTAAACAGCTGCTATGGCCATAGCATCTGGCCCTCTCTGCAGTGGGAAATATCACAGACATACTTCTCAACTGTACAGATCCTCACAGAATGTTTACATTTTACCATCATGTATTTTTATCTGTTCTTCCTGAGATCTGGATTTTACTGGCAAATAGCTGAGGATTGACATCATCAGGTAATGACACACACTTGAGTTTAAGACTTCACATCCTTAAAAATATTCACTGTAATGCTAAATGTATCATTCTACGAACTTCCTATGTTTGTAGCAGGTATATTTAAGGTCTGTCCTTATTTATCCCCCCCATCATTTTATGCATCATCCAGATGTAATGCTCTGAGAGATTGTGATGTGGGAACACAGCTCATGAGCCTGACCCACCTGTGAAAGAACAGCTCACACATAACTGCAGGGGTGTCTGTCAAACAGTTGTGACTGTGCCATATCTAGCCCAGTTAATGGGATGTTTTCCATATCCATGTTATCTGTGATCATGAGTATGACACATATTTGCCTTGTAAAGCTAAGACACCTATAGAGGGCATGTGCTTAGTAGAGTACTGTTGAAGACGTGTGTTGAACTGCATGTGATATATTGACTTAATAACATTAAACTGTACAGTGTTCTGCTGGAGAATAAGCAGATTTGTGACTATTTGTAGTCACATACACATATACCTGTGTTATGTCACCCAAACCATTGGCAGGTCTGTGAGCAATGGCATTGTAACATAATAGCCTACTTATGACTGTTGGACATCTTCCCGGTTATCACAGTGAAGTCAGACTCTACGGTGCAATCAACATACTGTATGGTGCAGCTATATAAATGCAGTATCAATATTGATGCCCCCTTTTAACATCCATTTATGTGTGCCATTGTCCAGATGTACTGCTGCAACAGTTTGAGAAGTATGATTGAGCAGCAAGACTGTGAATACAGTGTGCCGTACTTACATTCAATAGAAATGTATACCAGGTATCCCCTGAGCACATGCATGTATGCATTTGTTTAGATGGAAGGCACAGAACTAATCACATGGGTTTCAAGCAGCCAGGTAAATAGGTTGTGCATGTTGCACATGTGTGTTATATCAGTGTCAGTGCATGCAACAGACATATATGTGTACAGCTTCTGGTGGTTGCATTGCCCTGACACGGATGTGGGTACTGGAGTAGGCATTATTATCAGGTATTAATCCAAGAAATGTCCACCTATGTTATGAGCCTCTGTCCTTGCCTACCACTGCCAGCTATATCAACACCTATATACAGTGGATATCACAAGTGCACACACTCCTGTTGGAATGCCAGGTTTGTGTGCTGTATGACAATCAGACCACAGAAGATCATTTCATAATGTTTCTCATCTTGAATGTGACTCCTAACTTGTCCAATTCCATTGCAATACAATCAAAGGTGTTTCTATGAAAGTGAGCAACTATTGCCAAGTGAAGATGTGCCACGATGTTAGAGTCCAGACCAAGACAGATGAATGCTGTAACCATCTCAAGAGGTGCATACACACGTTTAAGGGTGTGCACACTCATTCAACTGACTTATTGTACTGAGTATTATTTCCATATGTTTGCACAGACCAGATTGTTATGTTTTCAATTGAATTGTACAGGCTATAGGTCACACTACAGGTGGGAATCGTTATGGAATAAGTTATCATGCTGTCATGTTCCAATTGCACAAATACCAGGCAGTGTATCAGGGGTGTGTACCCTTTATATCCATTGCAGCTATATGGACACAGCTGTACCTGACATGTATATCTAGCCTCCACCAAGGTAGAGTAATCCCCTTTGGTGGACAACAGCAATACACAAACCACATAATAGGTTGCTATATTGGGTGTACAGGGACACATAGGTGCAGGCAACAACTTTGAAGCAAGTCCACCTATATCTAAGCAAGCAGGTAACTTCACAGTTGATGTCCTATAAGTCTGACTATGACTATGAATCAGACATATCCACACCACCAAGGACAATTGCAACCATGTCTCCACATATGCTGTAAGCTTCAGATGAAACAACACAATTCACCCTGTACTGGGGGTAAAGAACACCTCATAATTACATGCCGTGGAGTTAGGCACCAAGCATCACATAGATTAGATGGGAACATTGCCACCCTGTCCTCCCCAGTCGTACATGGAGACATGCAAATTAACCACACTCCTCCCCACAGCAATTGTGAACATGTACATATTGCTTACTGATGGCAACAACAGCATATCTCCATGGGGCATACTAACATCAGTGTCTCCCTCCTACATGAACTCAGACATGTGCTCAGAGCTCCATCACATACCACAGTCAAACACACACCTGCCACCATACACACACTATCCACATGGAAGATGACCCAGTGTCAACCCTCTACACAGAAATGAATGGAGGATAGAAGATTATACAATCAAGTGTCCAACATTGGGGGGATAAGATAGCTCTGGGACAGGCGTGTAATGCAAATTGCTATAGCCATGATAGCTTGGAGGTTTCCAGGATAGTCTAGATTTTTTGTAAGTAATATCCACTGTTGATGTGCATTTTGACAATGGTATGAGGTCCTGTGATCTTTTCCTGTTCATGCCTTCCAGGTAACATGCAGAGTGCTCACCTACCAGCATTCTCTGTTGGGGGAACAGACATTATCACCCAATATGTGATTGGACATTATGCCCTGTCATGTGGATGGAAAGCAGAAGATGTGTGGGAGAGGACTGCCCTGTGGAACAGTGTGGTCCACAGGGTAAATGATACTGGACTGCACAGCAGAACTTGCATGCATGTGCAGCATCTGGCCACCAAACTCAAATGCCATGCCCATGAATGGGCTGCTGCTGTAGCAAGGGACCAGCTAGACACAGGTGGGGGTCCAGCCATCCAGCTCCCACTGACACCCACCTAGGAGCTCCTCACCACACTTGGCCCACACACCGAACACACAGGCCATGACACTGAGGGAAATATTGTGGAGGTGGGTTACACACACACACTGGATGTGGACCGTGCAGGTAAGGGACCAGTGAGGATTAGTACTCTAATGTATCAGACATACATGTATCTGTATTGTATGTACATGCATGTCTCAGGTCCGATTGCAGTTGGATGGGATTTTCTAATGCACAGAGGTGCACATCTAAGGTGGGGACAGGACAGTGTGTATTATTCTGGTTAGTACTGTAGATGTGCGGACATGCTACATCCATCCTGTACCAAGGCCACATGTGCGTCTGCTGACAATAACACCATCTCACAACTACCTAGGACCCTCTGCTCTGCATATGGGACAGCAGCCTGAAGCTGGTGAGTATGAACATTTTTCTGTTGTTGCCTGGCAATAGCCCAGGCATGTGAAGTGCATGTAATTTACCATACACACAACCATCAGTAATAGCTATATTGCTTGTTGTGCATGTTCACTTGTGCTGGAGTTAACTGTATTGTATCACAGTGGTCACCACTGGGGCCTATCTGACATGAACTCAGCATTCCTGTAGCATACCTCACAACTTGTCAGTGCCAAGATGTCTGGACAGAGGCTAGCAAATTGTGCTGGACAAACAGCCTAAGGTAAGGTCATGCATGACACATTACTGGTATGCAGTGGATATAAATTATGTACACACCCCTCTTAAGATGCAAGATGTTCCCATTACATAATAATTAGGACCACAATATGACAGTCCACACCTCTTTCAGCCTTTAATGTGACCCATAACAGGTACAGTTCACTTGTAAAACAAAGCATCTGGACTCATGTATTGTACTTACAAGGCTGGCTACCTGTGAGAGCGGCAGACGTCCTTTCAGCATGATGTTTCAGTCAGGTCTGATACCTCATGCTGCCATGTGAGTCAGTACACTCACTGTGGCCTATTTGGCTATAATATCACATACATGAGCATTACTAAGGCACACAGAACACTTCCTACCACGTCTAGGTTTCAAACATATGGCTATTCCAGACACATCTGTACAGAAGACTGTACAATGGTTTAACCTGCTGCATGTGAGGCAGATGCTGTTACCACACTATATAAAGCAATGGCAGCGGGAGGTGGTCACCAGCCGTGCATGGTATACACATCAAAATGGTATAAGCCACACATGATATGATCCTCAGACACACATAAACAGTTGCCAACATTAGGATTAGAACTCTTGCCTATCTATGTATTCCTACTATAATGCTATGCAGTTATCAGATGGGCCAGAAAGCTTACACATTTTCACCCCTTCCAAAGGAACGTCTAAGGTGGATGACATCAACAGGTCTACTAAATTGGAGTGAAGTGTAAAGCGTATTACACAGGTCATAAATGGTATGAGCCAGACAGTACATGATTCACACACACACACACACACACACACACACACACACACACACACACACACACACACACACACACACACACACACACACACACTTGCCAGTACTGGAATTAGAACTTATGCCTATCTAGGTATGTCTACTAAAGCATTACACAGTTACCACACATGCAACAGAGCTTACTGAGCTTTCACATGGCCAAAGCTGCTGATAACTGCTCAGCTTTGCTAAGGTATTACAGGTAGCAGACAGTCTGCCTTCTGTTCCACCAATATATCATGCTAGTTCTTTCTGTCTTGCACTTCAACTAACATTATTGCTTGGCACTTCACCAGGTTACTGTATCAAGAAGTTTGGCACACCTGGCAGCCATCAGCATTACTCATTCATCACAGATATAGCCCCAGTACTTACTATTTATGTCCACCCCTCCTGGCATGTTTGAAGGGCCGTTATCTGTGCTTTCACCCATTAACCTGATGCACTTGTCCATTCTGGGGCACTGTTGCAACTGCCTCATGTACACAGACAACCCTCCCCTCTAAACTCCAAACACTCAGACCTGTGAGGGTTACCCATATATCATCCAATGTGGACATATGCACTCTCCAGCAAAGACTTGAATAGCAGAGGATAAGATCAACACCTGCACTACACCATGTGGAATACGTAGCTCACCATGACACCCACATAGACAGCCATGACATACAGTGAAAAAGCCACACACCCACCTTCCCAGAGGCACTCAGTGGACATTTACCCAAACGGCACAGACCAGCAAGGCAGACAGCCACTCAGACACCACGACATGGCACATTCCAAGGGAAACATATTTAACCTACACAGTGTGCCCCCTTCCTAAGCTTCTAAGGCTAACCACCTTGCACAATACAGTGATCATGGGTAACTCAATACTGAGGCACACACATCCCACTCTAAGTTTGAATATGGAGCAGGTAACAGCCAAATATCTATCACATGCCAGCATCTAACACATGACACAACCAGTCATGTATCACTCCGTATTCATATGGATGTGAATGACTTGGGACATACCTCCCTGGACTACATGACAGGAGACATGGTGGAACTCTCTGATTATGTGGTCCAGGCAAGTGTGACAGTAGCCATGGGCAATGTGCCACTGTCATCTAGATTGATGCTGTGATACTAACAACAGATTGACTGCAACATTGGCTTATGTATTATGTGTCATTCTCAAAGGATCCAGAACCTCTCTGCTTGGGATAACATAATTGACAGAACCCAATGATCTGTCATGGATGACCTACATCTGTCACTACTTGGTTTCCAGATACTGGCTAAATGTCTTGCCACCCCTATGGTGCCTTATTAGGCAGTGTTTCTAATGTTATTACCACCATAACAGCTACACATGTATGCAATCTGAGGGTCATGCTGCTCAACAGTGGACATCTAACTGTCAGGATGCAGTCACTCATAGCAGTCGTTGGAGTGGAGGACACATGTCTGCTGTGATGGAGAGGTGGTTCACAGCAGCAGACAGCAGACCTGCAGTATCAGGCTGTGACACATCCCATGGCTGTCAGCCCCCAAACATGGACCATACCACACCTTCACAGGTGGTGGTGTCTCCATATTCATTATGGATAGGAAAACCACCAGAGTCACATACTTCTGGTACAACTGCCTTGAGGTAATGGTGCTATCCAGACCATAACCTGCTATGGGTCCACATCTTTGTCCCTAGACAGTCAATGCACATTCCTCAACACCCTGCCATCTCTGACAGTCCAATGCAACACTGACATACTATGAATAATCAACTACCCCTCCATTATCCCTCCATCACCTGGGGAATGTAGCCAATCACCAGTGCAGTGGCCCAACACTTCTGGGATTCATTTCCATTACCCTAGACCAACTCATACTGAGCCATGGTAGAGGATGCAACAACCATGACCTGTGTTGACCACTTAAATATGGGACCATTGCTCGTCCCCAGATGTCAATCCCTGCATGGTGAGATTCACACAGGCTGTAATCAACATGGAACTCAACATGTCAGCCACGCCCCCACAAAGATAACCACCTGCAAAAACTCTCCAAAGCTGACTTTGCAGCTATGAAAAAAGGATGGATGTCTTCACTGCACCCATGTTAATGAGATGTAGCTGCATGACTGTGGAATCATACATAATAGGCACTGTACAAACAGGTACATGAATGCATGGTACTAGCCAGAGCCCACAGAATCCAGACACTGTCGGCCAAACACTGGGAGACAATGTGATGGTCCCCTGCCATTACTGAAGTGTACATCAGAAGGAAGACACTGTTGCAGGGAAAGGTGGTTTCCCATGACTGTTGAACTCCCTCATTAGCCTCAAACACAACTTTGGATCCCTCATGGAGTCCCTGACAGGTATCTATGGTAGCAGAGATGCAGCAGACACTGACGACAGTCACAACAGCCATGATAGTTAGTTACATCAACAACCTCCACAGCATTTAACACAAGTGCTGTGAGTTACTGCACAAAGCTAATACCTGTCCTGAGACAACAGATATTGGCCACAGTCTTGGCAACACATTTAGTGCCAGCTTTACCCCTGTCTCTCCCCACAAGTGAAGTGCTGAGTGAATGTATTCTCACATGTTGTATCCCATGTCCAGTCTAGGCATCTCTGTGTCACCAGGATGTGGCCCTGCAGCAAGGCCACAGGGTATGGCAGTGTGGTGACACATCCACCATGTCATAGGCAGGGTACAGTATATGCATGGTAATTCCTGGTCTGTAACATAGTGATTGCATATGCCTCAGATTATAGGGCTGAAGGTTGTACATAGGTACATGTTGATGTACAACATCTGTTGTAGAATAGAGAATGGTACATGTTCTGGTTTGGACACACCTCCAAGTGCTAATAACACACTTGCCAGTACTGAGATCCATAGGTTCATTGCTTCATAGGTGTGTAGTTCATGAATCGGCCTAAAGGATCTACAAGGATAGCCGAAGGAATAACTTGGCATCAAGCCACATGACAATAGTCCCTAGTGTGGCTCAGGGGTATAGTCACCGGCATGGTCCTCAGGGGTGGGTATTGTATTCTCCATCCTGTCATCCAGGTTGCTATTGTGGGTGGCCAGTGATGTGCATTGCTTACCATGTAAGTGATTTATATTCCATAACATGGACAGTGTCTGGGTTGTGCACATGCATGTTCTTTGACATGTGGAGGTGTGCTTGAGGTCTCCGGGGCATGTTGTATGGACAGATTGGTATCTTCTGATGTAGCATTCCTGACCACATTTGGTGAGACCTGGCTATGTAACTGAGGTCATGATTGCACCTACATTGACAGTATGATATAGGCATTCAGTGGAGTTAGTGGCGTTTGCCCATACAGGGCATGTGTATAAGGCATGGTATTCCCTTTGTGTGGTACATTTGCAGACTCTACAGTTGTTGCAGGCATCCAGTGGGGAACATGGCAAAAGAGCCTCTGTACACATTTATTGGGCAACTGAGGGGATGGAACAGGGTGCCATGTCCTTTTACTTGCTGGATAACACACACTCAGTCAGGAGATGTAACACATCAAAGTACTTTCTAATGTCAGTGGCTCTGTTGTGGTCAACAGGCATGTAGTCCACTGCTATCACACCGTGGGTACTATCTGTGAGGCAATATGCAGGGGAACTACCAATATAGTGGTTCTTGCCTTTGCCAAGTGTGTTTGTGCATGATATATGGGTGGAGAGTGGTCTCTGAGTAATAGAAGGGTTGCCTATATTGTTCACTAATGCATACTGTCACATTTAGGGCTGTGGATTGTCTACACCAACCTCTCCGGTGTTTGACATCTGTTGGCCTTGAAATGTTTGTGACATATACTAGGTACTTAACATAATAATTTAGCAAAACCCACCCCCCAATGGATCCTGTTATTATACAATCACACCAACCCCCACACAGGATACTGATCACACACACACACACACACACACACACACACACACACACACACACACACACACACACACACACACACACACACACACACACACACACACTTGCCAGTACTGAGATTCAAACCAATACCTAGCTATGTGGGTGATGTAGTGGGTGAGAGATTCCAAAAAGCTATTTACCCTACACACACATTTCCATTTTCCAAGGGTGAGGTTTAAACCTCTATGTAACAATTTTTTGGGACCATTATGTTACACATTTACCACATGCACCACTGACCTTACATGGTTTAGGGTTGGCAACAGGTACTTCTAAGGTGGATGATATCAGCAGGACTGCTAATGTCAGGCACTGAGATGTGCACTGGGTGTAAATGGGGCCAAAATCTTTGGGTTACAGACATACTTTTGTACACACCCAAACACTTGCCATGGATGGGATTCAAACCCAAACCTATGTAGTTATTGTTACTATATTGTTCCACATTTATTGCACATGCCATGGAGCTTACATGTTGGAGGGCTGTGCCAAGGTATATTTGAAGGTGAATGACATCAGCAGCAGTGGTAAAGGAGGGGTAAGGGAAGTGTTGTAATTATGAATGACCCCCAAATCAGGTTTTTACAAGGATACACACACTCTTTCACACAAACACTCACATTTATACAGTTGCCAAGAGCAGGATTGGAACTCCTACCAAACTAGTTTGCTACACTATAGTATTACACAGTTATCGCAAGCACCACAGAGCGTACAAGCTGGTGAGCTGTCCAAAGGTATCTTTGAAGGTGAGTGACATCAGCATCGGTGCCAAAGGAGGGGTACAGGAGATTTAGTGAGTGTGAATGACCTCAACCACATTCATCTAGAAACACACACACACACACACACACACACACACACACACGCACTCACACACAACTTTACATTTGACAGGACTGAGATCACAACCGCTACATGGATACCTATTTGTACTGTAGTGTTACACAGTTATCAGAAGCACCTAACCAAAGGTATTTCTACAGTTAATGACACCAGCACATCATGTGATATAAGCCAATGGAATGTGTAGTGGGAGGGACAGGCCTCATAATGGTGTTCTCTCTGTCGCTGTCTTTCTCTTTCCCACGTTTCTGTGTGTGTATGTTTGACATATTATAATGTGTTTGCCTTAGATATCCTATCCAATATGTGTGTCAATGGTGTACAATTTGGTGTGTGTGCACAGACAGCTGTGAATAACCAATAACTGTAGTCCACTGTGTTATGAGACATGGGCTTCATTTTTCTAAGTGTAAGAGCATGCCCAGTATGACCTTCTATATTGAGTGTGCACATCCATTCCAGGGAGGGTTGGACTCCAGTTCAGGGATTTGTGTGCTACAGCTACACCTAACAAATGGTTTCTGCAGGATATCTGTAGATAGGTTGCCAATATGGAGACACAATGGGTTTGACATACAGGGGATACTGTAACTATTGCTGTCTATGCTGCTTGTGTGACATGTTTGGTTATATTGTAGATATTCTGACATATGTACTGTTTTACACTGTGATGTGTCATATCATTGACTACTGACAGTTATCATTCTTTTCTCACAGTTAATTACAGGGAAATACAAGATGAATGCTGCTGAGACCAATATTCTGAGGCATATAGACTACACATTCTGGCACACTCCTGCCATTGTGTAGGGGTAGCTACAGACAATAGACTGCTGGTTCTGTGTAAATAGTGCAGCACATTGTTAGTATGCTGGCTGGGGTTACCCTCCTTTTGCTTTTCTCAACTTCAAGGAATGGCCATATCCTGTTGGGGCCATACCTCTCAACTGTACAGATACACCCAGCTTATCCAGAGGCAGGACTCATATATCTGGTCAGTTTACCTTCACATTGTGGTTTACAAGCGGTTTTGTGGTTATTCATTCATGGCTTTGCAGTCAGAAGTAGTATGGGCAGACATTAGAGTTTCAGACTTCACACACTCCATGACATCCATACTTCTACACCCCCCCTCTGTTATTCTCTCCTCCACCTAACATTATGTAAGCAATATCTCAGAGGTATCCCTATAGTTGGGACTTTATCCCAGTAGTATTTATGGCCTGATCCACAGCCCTTGTAGTATGACATGGGGAGGCATGCTACTGGCATTTGTCAACATGGCCTTGAATTTGTTTTCTGTTTACTGTTAGGTCATTAGTTGGGACCCCCTGACATTCCATATATTGGCACTATGGGTGAGGCATGGGCCTTTGCCAGAGGACTGTAGGCCATTTGAGAGTGCTGCAGGCCATCCATTACTGCATTTCTACATGGGATTTTTTTGGGGGGGTTGCACACCTGCAGACTTTAACATTTGAAATGACTGTACTGGTATTTCAGTTACTCTGTTGACTTCCATTTCATATTGTATTGTGACCTATCATGCAGACAGGAGGCATATCAATAGAGTACACATGTTAGATCTTACTAGCATATATTTCAGTTTCAGAATTCTTACCCTTCAGAACTGGAATGCAACTAGCAGACCTGTTGTAGTATGCCTGTGTTGGTCTGGTGGGGGGCTGTTCACCACTGCCATCATTTGGGGGCCTTAGCCTAGCCTTTCTTCATGGTCTTCTACACCTGTCCTGCTGGGTGAGGCTGGTGTTGGATATGTGACCCTCATTGACATCCATGTGTGTGACCTATTGACACCCACAGTTCTTTGGGCCATCACATGTGCTACAGTGGGGGATGTCACCTTGTGTAGTACTGCCTAGTATGTTGACACCATTATTTTTTATGAATTTTCTGATGTCCCATATAGCTGTCTGCTACTATTCCATTCAGACACCCAATTTCCTTGCATGCTTGCATCCATATCATACATACAAGTATGAGAACATACTACTACTCCATTCAGTAATTGATAGGAAGAGCGACTTACCTTGTTGCTGGGCCAGTATTGAGGACAGTGTTGGAGGGCTGACTATGTTGGTTGCACACAGTACACTCCCTGTGCATGGTAAGTCTCAGGTAGTGTCATATTTAGCATCACTTTTACTGTCTGTGTGAGTCACCTGGGCATACTGTGCATGCCTCCTTCTGCCTACAGGGGCAGGCTCAGGATGTTCCTCCTCCGAGTCCCTCTGTGCTTGTGCTGGCCTTGCAATGGTGGGTGGACTGTGTGGCCCTGCCCCGTGCTGTTCCTGTTGCAGCTGTTTCCACAGGATCATATTGTGTAGCATGGCACATACTATGAACATCTGTGTACATGTAGCTGGAGAGTACTGCAAGGGTCCACTGGATATGTCAAGGCAGCAGAATTGTGACTTGAGCATCCTAAACACATGCCCTACAATGATTCTGGTTTGTGCGTGTGCCTCATTATGGTGTTCTTGTTTGGGTGTGTATGCATTTCTGATAGGGGTCATCAGCCACGACTCCAGTGCCTAGCCAGCATGCCCCACTAGATGGTCACATGGGATGTCCCCCCTGGCAAACACCTAATACATCTGTGAGCAATGCCAGATGTGGGAGTTGTTATAGCTTCCAGGGCTGCCAGCACACACATTCATGATCATGCCCTGGGCATTGCACACGACCTGGCAGTTGATGGAGGGGAAGTCCTTGTGGTTTATGAAGACCCTGCCCCACTCACCGGGTTGTGCTTTGATGTGAATGTGCATGCAGTCTATAGCACTAACTACTCCAGGGTATTCTACTATACGGTGGAAGAGACGCATATGTGTGGTCAGCACCTCATGGGCAGTGGGGAAATATATGTGCTCACTGACATGTTGTGTCATGGCATCCAGGAACTGGTGGAGTTCCCTGGATGCAGACATCTGTGAGACCCCCATGATATCCCCAGCTGGTCTTTGGAAGGTACCTGTGGCTAGTATTCTTAAGCCTACACATACCTTGGTATCCACGGGGATGGGTTCCCCTCTATTAATTCTGTGTGTGACGCATGGCCGGAACAGCTCAAAGATTTGCTGTAGAATGTCCCTGTCCACCCTATAGTGCTCTACTATATCCAGCTCATGTAGGCCCTGGTAGGTTACCCTGGTTCTGTACACTCTTCTCCTCCTCACTGTGTGTCGGTTGTCAGCATTCTCCTCCTCACCACCCTCAGTCTCTAGCACATATCAATGGAGTAAAGCAGCAGCAGCCTCTAACATATTTAGTTATTTTTGCCAGTAAAACATCCCCTGTCTGTGTACACCAGTGGTGTAGAGTTTGTTGGGAAAAAACAGTCTGTAGGATGGTTGCATACTTTATATTAGTGTGCTGGGCTGCTGTATGTGTAATTGGTTGATTCTGATACATTCCACCTGCCAGTTATGCTAATTCTCCTTGATTACCTTCCTACAGCTGTTTCCCTTCCCACTTCTCCCCTATTTAAGCCCTGAGGCGAGCAGTGCATACTCAATGCTCAAATGTATACAGTTCTGCTTTTTCATCTGCTTTTTTTTTTTTTGCCCTTTGTGCACCATACACACCCTTTTAGCTAATGTAAGATCTTTTAAGCAGAAATAGCCCTCCCTGGACACGAACATGCTCTGCATTTCATGAAATAAGACATTACAGCCTCAGATACACCCCCTTCCTTAGCTGTGCTTAGCTAAGGGCAAACACGGCCAGCTTCAGTGAGCTTACAGCAAGCATGACATACCCCTTATGAAGTCATTCAGCTCTTATACTTGCACTGTTGTAATGCTGCACCTACACAGTTAGGTGCAAGCTGACACTTTGAGGAAATCTGTGATTCAGTATAACTCCTCTCATTTGCATACCCCAGTGTATACATCCTTAGTTGCTGCACTTTGATGGACCCTTTCCACTTGACAACTAGTGCTCCCTCATATTGTTTACATTCTGCATGCCATTGACTATAATGGCAAAATGCAGACTTAGACTTTTCTAATTTTTTTTTTTATTTTCGGCATGATTCCATTTGCACGCCACTGCCCTGAGCTTAAATGGCCGTGATCAGCCAAAAAAAAAAAAGTGTAATTTAAAAAAATATATAAACATTTATTAATGCCAATGGCCTTGTATTTAGCCATTGGCATATGTGTTTGACTGTAATACATGCTTTCCATGAGCTGTCCTGCCTCCATTTGCTCAGATGCAGAAATGTATTTAGTTACTAACTGAATAGATTTCTGCTCTGACTCTGTTCCTGCACAGAGTCTGGCCAGCTTCATGGATCACAAAATCACCTCATTTGCATTTTTTTACCAGCAAATGAGGTGATTTTCATCCCGCATGGCTTTCCATGCAGGAACAGTGTAGGGCCTCTCATGCACGTGAAAGCAGCACTTTCCTGGGTGGATCGGTCAGCGGCCATTTTCCGTTAAGGAGCTCCTACATTTTTCCTGCATGGAAAATGGCTGTCCCTGAATCCCAGCGTATGTCTTTTGTGTGTAGCAGATAAAGACATTTCTCAACACTCATCTTTGTTTAGCATATTTTCAATGGCATTCTGATAATCAATGACTTCCATAACCACTAACCGAGTCCCCTTATCTGCTTTCACAAACCTGAAGTTGCTTTGTTCTCTTAACTGTTTTAGAACTTGAAGTTCTAAAATAGTTAAATTATAATATGTTTTTGCTGCTTTATTGTTCAAAAAACTCCTAATGTTCCTCTCACAAGAAGCCTCAAAACTTTTGTTGATATGCAGTTAATATGCAGTTAAAAGCAGAATACAATATTAGAATATTGCAATATTACAATATACAATATTAGAAAGGCTCACCCAGACTCTGATACACTTTGCTGTGAAGGAAAGTTTAGTTTGCTTTTTATTTGTTGTATTTTGTATTAGGTTATTGCCTTTTTATAATTTGAATACTGTGATTTGTTTTCTTTACCTTGTGTTTTACTTGTATTCTGCTTTTAACTGCATATTAAAACTTCAAAAGATGCCACAGCTCTGTCTCTTGTGAGTCAGGCAGAAATTAAAACTGATCAATTAAGGGCTCATACATAAGATAGAAGAGGTCACTTAAGGTTAATCATTTGTGAACTGAAAGGCTGGAGCTAGGAACTAAACCTTCTATTTAAGGGGTAAAATAAAACATTTCAGAGCATTATTAGAAAGGCTCACCCAGACTCTGCTACACTTTGCTGTGAAGGAAAGGTTAGTTTGCTTTTTATTTGTTGCATTTTGTATTAGTTTATTGCCTTTTCATAATTTGAATACTGTGATTTGTTTTTTTTTACCTTGTGTTTTACTTGCATTCCGCTTTTAACTGCATATTAAAACTTCAAAAGACACCACAGCTCTGTATCTTGTGAGTCAGGCAGAAATTGTCCCCACCTTCCCCACCTTGACATTGTCGTGTTCTTAAATACCACTGTCTTTCTAGTTTCCTGCCTCTTATGTTAATTTGACCATATATCTCATTTCCTCTCTGCTTTCACTGGCTTGTGTGAGTAAGCACAAAATTATAATTTTGTGAAATCACTCCCCTTCAACTATTTAAATTTATTGGCCATGCTACTGTATTCCATAGTACCAGAATATAAAAGTGATCACCCCCCTTTCAATCTATCTTGCTGTTTTAAAAATAGTGACTCTCCACTAAAACTTAACTTTTTAGACAGGTAAAACTTAAGTTACCCACTTTCACATCTAACTTCTCTAGTGCACACTGCAGTGTTTAGGGTAAACCATTTTTTTCATCTTACCTTTAAGCATCCTTGTGACTAGCACTTGCTCTAATACCTGATGGAAAGCACAAGGAAGCCTTAAACTGATACAAGCACTCAACTCTCCTTATTAATAAGGAGATATTAATCATAGGAACTAAACAGCCTATAATTGCAAAGTACCTTGCTAAGGCAATTGAAAACAGCTCCTGTACTTTTCAAAAAAAAGCACTAAACCAGGCATGTCCAAGGGTCAGCTTCTGGTGATTTCTCCTGTCCACCTGGTGAATCTGGGCATACTGGGGCAATGCAGCAATTACCTCATGTACACAGACAACCCTCTCCTCATACCACCCAACATTACAACCTGTGAGAGATGCACTTACATAGCCAAACTGGAAGCAAAGCTCTCTCCACCCAAGACTGTGCTAGACAGTCAAGAGGAGAAG
Organism: Protopterus annectens; assembly: GCF_019279795.1. Classification (NCBI taxonomy): domain Eukaryota; kingdom Metazoa; phylum Chordata; order Ceratodontiformes; family Protopteridae; genus Protopterus; species Protopterus annectens. The sequence continues at coordinate 1,011,252,123 of NC_056725.1, forward strand.
GTTAACACCCACACTACACCTCAAGCAACAGATAGCCCTTCTAAACTCACACCACCAACACCCACACATTGCAACACTAAATCCACATATGTGGAGGCCCTTAACTGTAACCTACCCAAGCAACAAGGACATCCAAAGCTGAAATGCAAACAAACACCAATCACAACCAAAGTGTCACATAGCTCACAACACCAGTGTGCCACCCAGCAACAGCCATAAGGCAAGACAAAGTACCTAACACTTTAGTCATAGGTGACTCTATAGTCAGGCACACTGATGTCCCACTCCCCAGGCTGAACAAGGAGAAAATTACAGTCAGCTGCCTGTCGGGTGCCAGGATCCGCCACATAACTCATGCACTCAAGTCACTCCACAACAAGTAGTAATATGACTCTGTCATTGTCCATGTGGAATGAATTGAGATGTACCTCCCTGGACTACATGAAAAGAGACATGGAAGACCTCTTGGATCATGTGGCCCAGGCAGGTATGACGCTAGCTCTGAGTAGCATCCTGCCTTCACCCAGAATGATACCACAATATAAGGACAAAATGATTGACTTCAACAATTGGCTAAGCTTCTGGTGTCATTCAAAGGGGATCCAGTATCTATCTGCTTGGGTCAACATGATCAACAGACCGCGATTCTTTGCCAGAGATGGTCTGCACCTTTTGACCCTGGGATTCAGGATACTGGCTAAGGCTCTTGCCACCGATATAGTGCCTTTTTTAGGCAAACTTCAAAGGACAAAACCACCACCATATCAGGTACAAGCATGCAAAATCTGAAGGTAATGCTACTCAATGCTAAAAGTCTAAACCTCAAAATGCACTCTCTCGGGGCACTCCTAAAAATGGAGAACATAGATATCTGTGCAGTAACTGAGACCTGGTTCAAGGCTCCAGAGAGCACCCCTGCAATACCAGGCTACAACTTTTACCACACTTTTCGGCCACCAAATCAGGATCGAAACTCTAAAGGTGGAGGAGGGAGTATTCACCAAGGATATTCACACCACCAGGTTAGTTGCCCAATACAATACGTCTGAAATTCTCCAAGTCCAACTAACACTAGCTAAGACTGCAATCCAAATTGTAGCTTGCTACAGATCCCCCACCATGCCCCAAGATTCTCACTACACCTTTCTAAACATACTGGAAAATATTAATATACAACCAAACACCCTAATACTGGGTGATTTCAATGACCCTGCCATTAACTGGGAAAACTACTCATGTACCAACACCTTTGCCAAATGGTTCTTGGAATTCATAAATTCAAATGCCCTGGATCAACTAATCCATAGTCCCACCAGGGTCTCCAATATCCTAGACCTGGTCATTACCAACATGGGAAATCGATGCGCTACACCTATGGTCATGCCCTCGTTGGTCAGGTCAGACCATAAGCTAATCACTCTTAACATCCACATCCCACCCCCACCCCCCAGTAAGGAAACCTCCATAAAAAACTTCTCCAAAGCCAACTTCATGCTACTCAAGTCAGAAGTTACAAACTTCATGATACCCATGCAGATAGGAACTGTAAGTTCGACTGCTGAGTCCTACACTAAGGCACGGTATGAGCACATCCACTCATGCATGACTCATGCCATCCCAAATAGAACCAAGATGCTCTCCTCCAAAAAATGGAAGCCAATATGGTGGTCCCCTGCCATAAACAAACTTTTCAACAAAAGGAAGAAACTGTTGTAGAAAAGAGGAAAATCCCAGGATGCAGAAAACTCCCTTACCAGCTTCAGTAAGAGATCCCTCATAAAATCCTCCAAAGCTAGTTACAAAAATAAAATTGCCAAAGATTCCAAAGAAAACCACAAGGCATTCTATAACTATGTCAAGAATCTAAATGGCAATGCTCAGATCTGCTCTGAGCTACAACAGAATGGCATTAAATATACTGATCCCAAGGATATTGCCAATATCCTGGCAGATCAATTCAGTGCCAACTTCACCCCCCTCTCACCCCCTAAATGGCCCATCTCAATAGCAGAAGATTGCCAAATTCCGGTAATAATGGCCACACAGATAAAAAACGAACTCTCCAAAGCTAAGAATACAGCATCTATGGGACCAGATGACATCCCGGGTTGTGTACTACATGAACTACAAAATGAACTGGCACATCACCTAAGTGTCATGCTTAATCATACCCTCACCTCAAGCTTCGTGCCCACTGAGTGGCGCACAGCTACAGTTATCCCACTCCACAAGGGGGGATCCACCTCGGATCCCGGGAACTACCGCCCCATCAGTCTGACAAGCCTGATCTGCAAGTCCACGGAATGTATTATCATGGAACTTATAAACAAAGACATTGGCAACCTTCAAACACTTGACCCCACCCAGTTTGGGTTTGTGAAGGGCCAATATTTTCTCCTGAACCTGATTGACTTCTTCGATTCAGTCTCCAGAACTGTGAACGAGAGTAAGGCAGTCCACACAGCCTATCTGGACCTCAACAAGGCCTTTGACACCATCTCCCACTCTGGAATCATAGATAAACTTACTAAGCTGGGCATTAATCCCTACATCACTCGATGGGTTGCCAACTGGCTTACTGACAGAACCCACACTGTAAAAGTAGCTGACTCCAAATCCAGCTCCAGACAAGTGACAAGTGGAGTACCTCAGGGTTCTGTCCTGGGACCTCTCTTGTTTGGCATCTATGTCTCTGAAGTACAGGCCAACACTAAAGGACTCTGGCTAACAACGTTTGCAGATGACTGCAAACTGGGAGCCATTATTGAATCCCCAAATGATGTGGATACTCTACAAAAGGGCCTTACAGAAACAGATGCTTGGTACCAGAGCCACTGGCTCAAGCTCAATGCCAAGAAATATATAGTTATCCCCTTTGGGAAAAAACATGTACCCATGAATTACCACATAGGTAGCAGTACACTAAACACCAAAAGTGTGATAAGAGACTTAAGGACACAGGTGGACAGTGGTCTCACCTTCAATAACCACATTGCCATAACAGTCAGGAAATCCTTCTATGTGGCACACCTCATCACTAAGGGCTTTTCATCCAGAAAAAAGGAGGTCATTGTCCCACTGTACTCATCCCTCATTACACCCATTATAGAATACAATGCCCCATTTGGTATGTACCTCTCAAGACATCTGCAACAACTGGAAAGGCCGCAGAAATACCTCACTAAAAGAATCACAGGCCTAAAGCAGATGCCCTATGCTGACCGCCTTAAAAAAATCCAGTTATACTCTGTCACATATCGTCTACTCCGAGGCAATCTCTGCTTAACATACAAGGCCATGTCAAACCCAGAGCTGTTGAACATGCTACACTTAAAGAAATCCCAATCCCTCAGAGCCACACGCTCCAGGGATCTAAACCTTGTCATCACAATAAAAAAAACATGCTGGAGGGATAGGTTCCTGACCCAGAGACTCACCAGACTCTGGAATAGACTGGTCATACATGTCAAGCAGAGTGCCTCTTTGGCTCTCTTCAAAAGGAACCTTGATGATTGGATGGGAGAAAGGAAATTCATCCCGGGGATCACATCAGTCACCCTGCTAGACAGGGGTCCAGGGAAGTAAATAGTGTGGGAAGAAATAGCCAGGGAATTGTTATGGCTAGGCTTGTATAGGCCCTAGGGCTGATAGCCTAGTACCAACCTATGACCCTATGATCTGTTCTTCCTGTATCTGCCCAATTTGCTGAAGTAAAACTGGAATTTGGAGAACACAAGGGCAGCTCAAGAAAGTCATTTTCGTAGTTATTAACACAAAAATTCACACTGGATGTACTGGCAACCATGTTATGCCCTTCTGAAGAGGTGACATCACTTCCTGCCACATTCACCCTGAAGCTTAAAGCAGCAGGCTGTTGTACATGATCTAAATAACTAGTGGGTGTTATATTTTAATTGTTGTTATTGTAGTTAAAGGACCATTGATTTTTTAATATTATTCTTATTCAACAGTGGGTTACTGATATTATGTTTCCTTTCATTTTTGTTGTCATTATTTGTAATATGAGCATGCTGTGTATAAAAACTGTTTGTTTTAAACTTTTTATATGTTCTGAAGAAGTTTTACAAAAGTGGATATTAAGGGAAACTACGCTAACCTTGTTTCATGAAAAGTTCCTTTGCTCTTTACAAAGTGTTTATTTCATATTTTTGCTATTTGATCGATGGGTATACATCCCGTGATGATCTTTTCATCTTTCCTATGTTTATCTTTCCTTCTGTTCTTAAAAAACAATGGCCCATGTCCCTGTGACTTTCCTTCATATTTTCCATTTCCAACATCCCTCTTGTGTGTCCCCCTTTTTTACATATGCCTTACCTCTTCTTTTCTATCTCCCACTTTCCTTGGGTGTGCGCGTTATATGTGTTCCCTAAACACGTCCCAAAGCCACTGTTAGCAAATGTTAGCTATGGCAATGGGACCATGATTGCCCTTTACCTTTAATTTTATTATTAAAAAAATGATGGATTCCATTGAAATATGTAAGTCCAAGCCGATATATTTCAATGATATATTATGGAGATATCTGCAGTTGCATCTGAGTTTACTGCAGAGAGTGATTAACCTTGCAGATTTGAAGCACATATTTTAAGTTAGTGGATGACATGTGGAAATATCTGTACTTATAAGAATTTATGTTACAAATGCATGCACCATACATGGGGATAGTTTGCATTTTTTAATGCTTTGTATCTTTTTTGTTATCATAACGGAATCAGTTGCATTTTATACTTGTCCTTAAGTTTACTGCACAGATTGTGTTTTATAGATATAGATATCAGGTTCCTGAATTGTGATTGTCGCTCTCCTACTTTGGACACAATAGAAAAGTCTTTGTGGGTTCTGTTCAAGCAGCTTTATTATATACAAACACATTATAAATGAAAATTACTGACTTTAACTCAAGTAACTTATATACAAATTAACTACTGCAATCATGCATGCTCTCTGGCTGCACTCCCAAAATGGCACCAGGAATAGCATGTGCCCTGTATATATGTGCACACTCTGCCCTTGACATGTTTTTTAAAGCTATAGCATGTGTACTCTGATCTACATCATCTCTCTTTGAGAAATAGATCATGCAACATCATAAATCTATTTGGCATGCAGATATTACAAGTAGTTCTTGGTCATGCAATTATACAAGGCTAGGTACGTATATACACTCATTAGGTTTAGCAACTGGAGCTGTCTATATAGACCGTTCAAACTTAGAAGTAATTGGAACAACCTTGAGAAAGGAAATAGAAGTTGAAATACACTCTGGGATAGGAACAACATCTGGTTTACTCTGTGATCTAGCTTGTATCACAGGAACAATGCTGCAATGATGATTGTGATACAGGAAGAAGATGCCTGCAATTTCTCCTGTACTCCACACCTTCGGATTCTACAAGGTAGGATCTGGCTTGGCACACACACCTGCAACTTGACCAATCCAGTTGAAACCTTTCACCATTTGTATCCTTACTGTCTCTCCTTTCCTCAACAGATGAAGAAATCTGCTCAATTTATCGTAACTGGACTTCTGGATAGAACACTTATTGAATAATTGAGCCTTTTTGGTTTTGTTGTTCTTAGCTTTAGGCCTTGATAAACTGGAACTAATAAGTAGCATTGCTCTGATTTGCCTGGATAGAAATCTTTGAGCAGGTGAGCCAAGTATATCATCATGGGGTATGTTTCTGTGATTAAGTAGATTCAAAAAAAATTTGTATTGTCACTCTTTGACCTTCAAAAAGACATCTGTATTGTCACTCTTTGACTTTTCAAGTAATTGCTTTGCACTCTGCCCTGCATGTTCAACTAGTCCATTTGACTGAGGATATTCTGGACTGCCAGTAACATGTATAAAGTCCCATTCTCTTGCAAATTTCTGAAACAACTGACTAGTAAATTGGGTACCATTGTCAGAAATAACTTTGTATGGACTACCATGGACTGAGAAATGACGTTTCAACTTAGCAATAACAGCAGTGGATGTTAAGTTAGGCAGTAAGTCAATCTCAAACCAATTCAAATAATAGTCTACCAATACTAAGTAGTATTGATTGTTCCACTTGAAGATATCAGTAGCTATAGCTGAAGTGGTTCTCTTTGCAAATACGGTCTAGTACTATTGCATACTGAACAAGAAGAAAGTACTTTATCAATGTCTTTCAGTAATGAAGGCCAAAATAATAGTTCTCTTGCCCTTCTGTTAGTGGATGAGGAACCTGGGTGACTGCGATGCAAAATCTGGATATATTCTTGTTCTAAGGAAGCAGGAATAATAATTTAGGGACCAACGAAAATAATGCCATCTTCCGTCAACATTTCATCTCTGTAAGGAAAATATGTTTGCACTTCAGGTGGTACACTAGATTGCTTTGATGGCCATCCAACATTAATGTAGTGATTGAGCTTTTGCAAAATTGGATCAGTCTTCTTGTGATCTCTCAGCTCATCAAGCCTAGTGGTGGAGAAATCATGTACTGCCATCACATCAAAGTCAAAATTCTCTGCGTCAAACTGTTCCGTCATATTTCTGGGCAATCTGGATAAGGTATCAGCCAGATAAATTAGTTTGCCTTTTGTATAGACCATTTTGAAGTTGTACTTTGCAATTTGAGCATCATTCTTTGTAATCTCATGGAGATGAATGCATAGCCTTCTTTAGAATGGTAACTAGAGGTTGGTGGTCAGTTTCAATCTGAATAGCTCAACCATAAAAATAATGAAACATGGAACATCAAATACTATTGCCAAAAGTTCTTTCTCAATTTGAGCATATTGCATTTCAGTTTGGGTAAGTATTCTAGAGACATAAGCTACTGGTCTGCCCTCTTCAAGAATAATTGTGCCAAGAACAAATTTTGAAACATCACAGGAAACAGTGACTGGTTTATTCACATCATAGTATCTTAATGTAGGTGGGGTGGTAATTTTCGGCTTAAGGTCTTCAAATCCTTCTGCTGTTGTTCTATCCATGGCCATGTAACATCTTTGCACATCATCTCTCTTAAAGGTGCTCTCAGCTCACTGAAGTCTGGTATAAGCTTGCCTAAATAGTTGACCGTGCTTAGGAAATGCTGTAGAGCTTGAAAATTATCTAATGCTGACATCTCAAGAATAGCTGCTTGGTTGGTCGGGTATGGTCTCAAGCCTGTACTAGTAAATTAATGACCTACATATGTAACTTCTGGTAGTCTGAATTTGCACTTGAGAGGACTGAGCTTCACATTTACTTCACTTGCTCTGTCTAGAACTCACTTTAGGTTTCTGTCATGCTCTGCTTCACCATTATCTCCAACCAATAAATCATCTACTATTATGACACAAGGATAACCCGAAAAAATTTGCTCCATTGCATGCTGGAAGACTTCACTTGCAGAATTTATTCCAAATGGCATCCTTAGGAATCTGTATCTGCCAAATGGGGTGCCAAAGTGGTTAGTAATGAGGATTTGCGATCAAGAAATACTTGCCAAAATTAACTTTTTGCATCCAGGACAGAAAAAACAGTGGCATTCAGTATTAGAGCTGGAACCTCTTTGACTGTACACATTGGATGATACGGTCTCTGTTCAAATCTCTTGGGTCAATACATTTTCATCTAAGCCTTTTTTTTGTGAGCTGCTACCATAGATGACATCCATTCAGTTGGTTCTGTAACTTAACAAATATCACCTTGCTGTACCATTTTATCCAGCTGAGCCTTAAATTTATCCTGCAAATCTATAGGAACTCTTCTTTCTGGTCTTACTATGGAAGTGACATCTGGGTCTAACTTCATGTTATACACAACTGGAAGTTTGCCCAACATGTCATCGAAAACATCAGCATACTCTGAGAAAATGGATTCAGAAGAAAAATTGGAACTAAGATATGCACTTATATGATAAACTTCTTTGGTAAAAGAAAGCAAATTCATTCTCAGACTGTCTTTGAGACCCAATAAAGACTGTACTGGTCTTCGGACTACATAGAATAACAAGTTGTAACAATTCTTGGCTAAATAACATGAAAACATCACTGAGTCTTGGGTTTGAATTTCTTCAACTCCAAAAGCAACAAGTTTTGCACTACTGGCCACACTGAGTTGCTCATTAGTTCTCACTTTAGCAAATGTTTCCACTGATATAACATTACACTTTGAACCACTGTCTATTTAAGCTCTGTGGATTTACCATTGATCCAGACTGTACAAAACACTTTGCTCTTTGCCAATAAATTCACTGCATCAGCTCTCTCACCAATTACTCATACACCATCTACATAGAAAGCTGACTGCTGTGGCTCTATTTGGTCAATTTGCTTTTTTGTGAGACCCTTCATTACAACTGTGTGGGGTTTACTTGATTTACAAAACATTTGAAAATGGTTCCATTTTTTACACGTGACATTGCTGACCAAATTCTAAGCATTTATCTCTTCTAGACTCATGATTGGCACCACAGTAGTGACAGTTAACAATAAAGCTAGATTAGGGTTTTGCTGATTCGTGCTTGTACTGTATTGAGTGGTATGCTCTTTTATCTGAACTAGTCTTAGAACTTACTGAAAAACTATGTGGTTTCCCTGGTGAGCCAGCAGGGGTTGTGGCTGCCATGTGCTAAGGCCTACTTCTGTTTGCCACATGTTACATGCTATTTACATTTGCTCTGGAGCCTGCTGAAACCATGCTCTTGTCACTCACAAGTATACTTTTGTGTTTTTCTGTCACCTCATGGATTTGACAAATCTCATTGGCTTTACTCAATGTTAAGTCACTATCATGAAGTAAAATCTTTCTCACAGCAGCACTATTAATACCACATACAAACCTATTCTTTATTAACTCATCTTTTAAGTCACCAAACCAACACATCTTGGCTTTGTTTCTCAGGTCAGTTATATAAGCTGTAAAAGTTTCCTGGTTTCTGATCTCTCATGTAAAACAAATGCTTCTCTAATATAATATTTGTCTGCGGATTACACATTTTTCTGAACTTGCACTTCAAATGCACAGGTTCCTCCCTTGATTCAGCCTGTACAACAATACGCTGAGTTTCACCTTCTCCCTCATATACTGCTGGCACGTACACAAATGAATGATGTATGTCTAATGCCGCTGACCCACCTAGGTTTAGCAAAATGAATACCCTAGTGTGTGCATTTTTATTTGAATAAGCTGCTTGTATAAAAATATTGTGCTATTGCTCAAATAATCTCCTAATTCTCTGCAATATTCTGGTCAAATGCAAGTAGTAAGGGCTTTCAAAATCCATCTGCTATATTAACACATACTAGTGAAGGGTTTTGCAAATAAGCACAAACATATACACATATGACAGAAATCTATGCCAGTGTTTGTAACTTTGCACAGTAGCACAATAAACCTCTGTATAACTGAACTTTGTGAAGTAAGTCTCTCGGAGAATGTAATACTCTTGAAATTACTGTATTGCAAGAAATCACCTCTTAGTGTAAGAAACATATCAAATAACTGCAGGATCTGAGTGAACTGGCCAAGTGGAGTTCAGAGTTAATAATATTTCAAAGCAATTGCATTTTGTAAATGAACTATACAAAGCACACTGAAATTTCCCCAGAATGGCAGTACCTTGTTAGCCAATTCTTTACAGTTCATGAAACACAATGTAATGGCGGCACTTTCTGAATAGACGCACTCAGCACAAGAAACGTCTTGAAATGGCTATACTTTGACTGTACTTCACAAAATAATTGCACTTTGCACACATATAAACTCTTCGGAATACATGCACACTAATTAGCACACACACTGCAAGTACTTTTACATACTTTGAGATAATTCAAATAACTGTAGTTATGCCGTTGAAACAATGCAAAGTCATAGTTAAGCCAAAACACAGCATTTTGCCAAAAAACGTGCAGTTGATTTGCTATATTTATGCTAAATGTGCACTTTTTTGTGCTTATTGTATTCATTTTGCTCGGTTAATTTCTTTTCATGTGCATTGTCCTTTTCTTGTTCTTGTTTTACTCTAAACATGCCTGTTTTGCCTTAAACACACTCATTTTACTTTAAACATACTATTTTTTCTTTAAACACACTTGTTTTACTTTTCTGATAATCGTTTTTTGTCAAATATCTCAATTTTAAACATTTCCCTTTTAGTTAATAAACCTTTTGTACCTCCCGCTTGTTTAATAATGCGATCTCTGCCCTTGTAATGCTCAGTTTTATCTTTTTTTTTATAAAATTAACAGTTCATGCAAATTCTCATTACCTTTGATTCTTTTCTGGCTGTTTTCTATGCTCATTTCTTTTAGTTTATCTTCACTGTCATCACTGTACCTCATGGCTCTGATATCATTCTCTGGCATCCCAGTTCTGACACCATGTTGCTCTCTTACTTTGGACACAATAGAAGAGTCTTCTTGAGTTCTGTTCAAGCAGCTTTATTATATACAAACACATTATGATAGATGATTACTGACTTTACCTTAAGTGATTTATATACAAACTACCTATCGCAATCAACCATGCTCATTCTCTGGCTGTATCTCTCAAAATGGCACTAGGAATAGCACGTGCCCTGTATTTATATGTGCACACTCAGCCCTTGACATGCTTCTTAAAGCTACAGCACATGCACTCTGATCTACAGTGATCATATTGCGGTAACTTTGGTACTGTACTATGTCATCGGTCAATAGTTTCTTATTAATTACAGATTACTTGTGTATTTTCTTTAGTGCACCATTGATACTGTGATACTCCATTGAAGGCTGAGCTATTCTGAGTCTCTTGTCATACATTAACAAATTACAATGTTTTTTTCTGTAAGTTTCATGCTAATATCAGTGTAATAGAATCTAGACCGTACTCTTTAACTACTACTTTTACACATACTACCCTGTGGTAGGGAGAACATGTCAAAATGGAACCCCTCGTTGGTATGGCTACTTGTTACTGATCCACAATCCAAACTATTTAGCTAGATCAATAAAAAGAAAAACATCTGTGCAATTTAGAAAACTAAGCCTGTTCAACAGAACTATTTATGTTTGATATTAACCTTCTTACAGACTCAAATCCATTGTATGTAAAAATATAGACTCCTGATAATATATCTCCATGAAAAATTACCTTTTTGATAATAGGCAGAATGTACTGTATAACCTGAATAATTCCAAAAATCTAGAAATACTTTTCAGAATGTTCAGTGATATGCTGATGTGGGTGAACACTCGTGACCTTATAAGGGGTTGTGACTCCACTCTTTTCTGCCTTCCCCAACAATTACACTGAATACCAGGTTGAGAGAAATGCATCAGTTCTGTACAGAATGTTAGGATGTTATCATTCATAAATTGCAGCTGAACAGAATTTTAAATTTGCATTGTGTGACAGACATTTCTTAAGTAATCTGTCAATCTTCCAATTTAAGGAAAATGTGGGAAAGAAGTGAAAATAATGAAAAATGCTTTATAATAAAGTAAAAAAAGAGAAGGAGATAAGCACAGTTAATCAATTTAGATAGAAATATAAAACCCCTCAGCTATTTTCCGTATATTTATGTGGAAACATGTTGTTCACTGATCTAAGAGAGCAGTCAACAGTAGTCTTACAACACTGAGAAAAAGGCAGCTTTGGAATTTTAAAGGTTAAAATATTTTAATTAAAAGTTGTTCTGAAATGTGAGTTAACCATTAATTATACAATGATAGCTTGTTAGTATTCGAAAACATGCACGCTGATTGGTCGTCCCAACCTGCGCGCCCATTCTAAATCGAGCATATACCAATGGAAAAAAGTCAGGTCACTGAAGTGCAACCAGGCTTTCTTCTATTAGGATATGTTATGGAAGTCTATGTTTTAAGTGTCCAAAATTTTGATCCATATGTTAGGTCTTTCCCTCATAAAATTTGTGGCAAATCACTGAGGAGTGAAGTTACTAAATAATGACAACACAATGCATGATGTGGATGCAAAACCATTTATTCTAGCAGCTTTCCACATTTATAAGAGCAACATTTACAATAGTGACCTTTGCCCCCTTATTTCAGGCTCTGTGACATTTCTTGAGCTAAAAGATCAAGACGTATGTACTGAGGCAGATGAAATAAAATGAAAATCAGGTACATTCTGCAAAACTAAAAATAAACTCTGTAACCATACCAATGTGCAATACATCAACAAGCAGAAGAATGCGGAAACAATGTGGAGGAACACCACGCCGCTGTTATACAAAGACATTATTTAAGAAAAGTAATTTCTTTCTTAAATAATGTCATTGTGTAATATTAATAACTGACTTGTGGGTGTGGGTATATTGAAGATTTATCTACGCTTGGCTTTGTTTAATCACTCAGGCTTTGCCCTTGTCATCAAACCACACCAACCATGGGTAAATCTTCAATATACCCACACCCACTCATCAGTTATTCCTTAAATATACCCCACCATCTCATCAGTTATTGCTTAATATGACAACATTGCTTTCAATTACACATTCTTAATATTGTGTAATCAATAAAGAATGTGTTATGGTGCTACATGTGAGGCCTGATAGTGCAGAAAGCACTGCCTTTTCAAAAATAAACTGCTATTTAAAGCAAAAAAAAAAAGGAATTTTAAAACTTGTTGCTATGCCTATCAAATATTTTTGCAGGGACAAGGTCTACTTGTGTCCCCAAAGTGAGGGGATCCATGCCCCCCACCCCTGTTACATATGCATACTAAATCTGCAAGTAAGGGTAGTATTCTGAGATGCTGCAGTTTCAGAATTAGTATACATTCTCCTTATCTGCCCTTGCATTTCTGCAGACTGTGGTTACTGCCCTTGGACTTTCAGAAGGTACCTGTAGTGCTGGTGACTGAAAGCTACACATACAACATAGAAAGTATACATTTTCTGATAACATTAACATAAATGCTTTCCTTGTAAATTGCTGCATATTGGTGAAATGTTCCATTTTTGTAGTACTATGCATGACTATTTGCTAATGCTTGAAAACATTTAGTGTATGCAGTGACTCAGTTAATTCTATTGTACTACTTAGCGCACTTTTTATCAATGCAGGGAACAACTCCAGACATGGGGTGAATAATTTATAATGGGATCTATTGGTTCTGTTTTGTTTTATAGCACTTTAAGTGTTCTGGCTTTATTTTCATGTGTTGCAATAGTGTAGTGGTAACTGTTATGAGTGTTTTTTTTTCTGTAGAATTTATTAATTTCCTAACTGAGATTGCTGTGACAGAGCTTCTATTGGCATTCTGAAATGTATTCTTCTCTGAAAATCCACCATCACCCTCATGATGTCATGTCAGATAAATCACACCAAAGTAGAGTTGGAAGTACTGAAGAACAGCACACTTTTGTCGGAGACTTGTTTTTATTTCAAATTTTCTGGGCTACCCAATGAAACATAATAAAAAAAGGAACATGATCACAAAACATGAAGCAATTATAGCAAAACCACAGAAGGAGGTAATTACAACAATAAAACTACCATAAAGGCAAGAAAAGAAACCACTAACTTGAAATGTCTTCTTGTATATCATCTGACCAGATTATGTGAAACATAACATGAGTACCACATGTAGCAATATGGCACAATAAATAACTGTATAACATAACAACAGGAGGTAGAACAGAGGGTGTCTCCCACAGTATCCCCACTACACTGTGATATGCTTAACAAGGAATATCTTGCAGTCTAACGGTTAGTCTAACAGCAAGTCTTTTAAGCATAACACTCAGTCATCAAGAACTTTGCAGAATAGTCCTCCTTTTGCCTCATATTTTCAACCTGTCCCTCAGAATTATTTTCATTTTCTGGTAAAGCACGTAGGATTGCAGTCAGTAAATAATGCCAGGCATTAGAGACTCATAATTATTATTGTTCAGAAAGTGATGTGGATGCAAAACTTGTTGCCCTATTAACTTTTTAAGCAAATTAGAATAATATATAAAAATTGTCCTGGATGTTGAGCATTTGCCCACCCATTAGTTTTGACTGTCTAGAATTGTTAAACATTGACGTTGAGCGGTATGTCTGTAATGCACAGAGTATTATTTATAATGTATCTGTTTGTCACCCAAGCAGTTCCCACGATTCTTCCCTGTGGCACACATCCAACCTCTAGAAAAGGTTTTTGCAAGGGATATTGTATCAAGTTGTATTTCCCAACAATAAGAAATATAAAAGTTTAATGCAATGCATGAAAGCATACCTCTTAACTGTCCAGTTTTTGAGGACTGTCCAGATTTTTGACTCATATTTTTGGTCTGCTCCTCATAAAATTTGTGGATTTCTGGCAAATCACTGAGGAATGAAGTAACTAAATAATGACATACACTTGAGTTTCAGACTTCATATCCTTCAGAAAATACGTTAACCCAAATCTTGTTATTCTAGCAACTTTCTAAGTTGATAAGACCAATATTTAAAAACTGTACTTAGTTTTGGCATTTGTTCCACCATTATTTTAGGCCCAGTCCAGATTTCTTGCAGTAAAACGTTGAGAGTTATGCATGAATGTAATCCCTAATAATTTGCCAAAAAAAATACAAAGTCAAAAAGTATGATTATAGACCATCTGGCAGTTAAAGACTTCCTGTTTATGTAGCCCAGCTTGTTTACATTGTGTGGGACCTTGATGGTAATGTGTATACAATCAGTAGCTCCCAAGACTTCAGGAAAACAGGCAATATTGTAAAATGTCTGCATGGTGGTTCTCTTCTCTACCGTCCTGGGATAACCAGATATTCTCTTCTATATTCTATAACATAATGCTGAGTAACTGGTTTAGGATACAAGTAACTGATGCCTGCTGTAACACTAACATGTCCCCACTAGGTTGCTGAAAGGCATTGTAGTTAACATGGTTAAAACTACACATACCATAGTATCCACAGTACTAGGCATACCATGCATCCCTCTTGATTACACTTGGGGGTGATACAGTTTGGCAAGGTCCTTTTCAATCTTCCTGTCCACATACAAATGGTCCTCATTCTGTTGATCACTCATCTAGTAAAATGTCAAGTGTTGTCTATTTCTCCTCCATAGGAACTGATGATCGTGATACATAACATAGCTGGTAATGGCTCCAGTGGTGGTCATTAACATATGCCACTAACCTGCTGATAATCCAAACATAGCTTCTGTTACATAGATACTGATTCCTGGTGTAAAAAAAATCAGGTGTAGCATGCATTTTAAATAAGTTTCTCAACTGTTCTATAGTTTTGGGCATCATCAGTTGCAAAGATCACCTGGCTCATTTGCACAGGATTAGGTATGATATATCATTATGCAGTCATTAACGTGTACTGTTGACATGCTGTTTTGCTCCCTGTGCACCATGCTATCTTTCTCTTTAACTTAGCCACACTCACACATTGCTATTGCCTGTGCTAATTTGTGTTGCACAATGCACCAAGAATCCAAGAATCCCATCCTTTTACTTGTGCAAATTTAAAATTGTTTTGGAAAACACTCCTAATTTAACTTTCAGCCTGTTGGTTATTAGAGTTTTCTCATGTTATTGCACATTATTTACAGCTTTCTGTGTTTTTCCTATCAGGACCATAACTAGGTCAGTCACTTAGCTTTCCACCCTATGTAGTTCCCAAACTGGAGCCCCCCTCAACTGAAAGGTGAGGAGCAAAACATAAACATTGTTTGTGCTCCTGTAACTGTAACAGACTGCTTGTTACACGTGAAACAAGCAGTTTACTATAGTTATTACTACACATTCATACACTGACAGCTTTAGCCATAACCCTAAATGTAGTAGTCACATTTATAAACTTGTAGTACCCTTGGGGCTTCATAAATCAATGCTGGCACGGCACTTCTGCACCTTTGGTACCTGCAGATTGTGGCACCTAACAGTTTGTGCCCTGGTCAGCTACCCTCTTCATTCCAAAGTAATTATATCTCTGTTTCCTTTGTAGGCTACATAGACGTTTTACATTTTCAAATTCCAAGTTCAATTTATTAATAGTTCAGTTCAGTTTTACACAGTTTGTTTTAGTTGCTTCACCCAGTGTCCTTTAGTTCATGCATAATAGAACTTGAAAGCTTATACTGCTAAAAAATAAACTTGTAGATTTAATAAGTGGTTCACATCACTGCCTCAAGATAATTGACACACCTTAGTTGAGCAACTACATTGTTTAGCACCACAATAAGGGTTGTTCATATATAATTATTACTTAAATGGCTTGTAACAGCACAGATTGGTATTTATCATGACTGCATAGCACTAATCCTTAAGCTTCTGCATTTGCCACATGGGGCATATATAATGCAGTATCTGTTCAAGAGAGCATCATACAAAATTAATTATAAATTCCTTATCAGTGATTCCACTGGTGTTTAGGCTGTGTCCTTCAGATGGCAGAACCTCCTTCTATACATTGCTGTATGCCTTCTGCAAAAGCTGGTGTCTCTGAGGCAGTGCTATAGTCAATAAGTAATTATGTAAATGGCAAGGCATGAAGAAAACGGGGCTTTGCTGCAGCACTAAATTGCATCCGCTAGTCAAGCTGAAGTCATGGAGTTGTGATTGCTAACTGCCATGCAATTAATTCAGCATACAAATGGAGTGTAGACCAAAACAGAAGTCAGTAATTTATTTCCCTCACACACTGTTAGATTTCCATTAAGATTTTGACAGCATAAATTTCCAGATTAACACAGCAGTGTGGCTCACTGCACTCCCGTACTCCCCACATGCCTTTTCCCGACAGATCTCTTCTTTCTTATCACTCTGACAAGCCTTTTTGCTGGTAAAGTCCTCCCCTGATGCTATATACCACATGAATCTTAACATAAAGGCTCCTAATAACAAAAAAGAATGTAAAGAATGCAGTTTAAAAGAAATCACATTCATGTTCAGTGAAGCAAATGCAACTTTTCCATGCCAAGCAATAACTATTTCTAAACCAAATAGCTAAAGCAATATACAGCAATATAAAGCCCAGTTAACAATTTTAATAATGTTGCACTAAGTAAAAGAGCGACAAATACAAATTCATCTAAGAAGGAATTATAGTTTATTAGTCTACCAAGTAGACTAATTCTAACTCCGACTCCATAAATAGCGTTAGAGCAGATGTTTCCGATACACATCATGGAGAGTATCTCAAAACAAGCCTACAGGCAAGAAACGAAACACAAAGCAAGAAAAATACCTCTAAAGCAGTTGTCTTAAAGTTAGTTATCAGAAGCAAAGGGTGATAAAAGTTATGACAAAATAAAAACTGTGCTACCTTATTGAAAGACAGCAATGTAACTATGTAGTCTGAGTGACAACCGCAACAGCCATTGTTAACTCATTTATCAAAGTAATATAGATGTGTGTGTGTGTGTGTGTGTGTGTGTGTGTGTGTGTGTGTGTGTGCATAAGTATTTATTATATATGTGTGTATATACATATATATGGCATTTGCTATGTTGTTGTGACTTTCGACTTTTCCCGGTTAGGGGTTGCCACAGCAGAACTCCAGTCCGCTAATGATTGGTAGTTGATTTTTATGTGCTGAGTTACCAGCTCTGACGCACAACCTTAAACGAAGGTACGCCCATTCACACATGTCTCCACACAGAAGATGCTCTAGCTGAGAATCGAACCGGACAGCATCTTACTGTGAGTCGACAATGCTACCACAGCACCACCACCGCGGGTTTTATATATGGCATTTGCTATAATTTCCAATATTATATATTTTTCAATATGGCATGGATTAATGAAACAATAGTTTAATGAACAGTACTAATAAGTCATAATAGCTACAGACTGTAGTGCAATGTGATATATAGCATAATGACACAACTACATCATTGATGCCAAACATTTCAGAATGTAATAAAGAACAATTTCCCTTAGCAGTTGATAAATAACCCTACCAGGGGATGCAGCATCCTTGACCTAATTCTTACAAATACGGCTGCCCCCTGCAGTACTCCTCTGGTATCTCTTTTCCCCAGTGAAGTTTGACCATAAACTTGTGACCTTCTACTTTAAACTCCCCAAACCTCCTACAGCAAACCATTTTGAATATAAGGACTGCAAACATGCCAACTTCAACCTACTCTGTAATAAAATGTCAAAATTCACCTATGACTGAACCCCCACACCCCTGACCTTAGTGCAGCAGTAAGCTTCACTAAAGAATTCTGTACATATTCAGCAAAAATGTATAGAGCTAACAGACCCTACAAGAACCACATACCATGGGAGATTCAAAAACAAACCATCCTACTGATCCACCACATTAAATAAACTATAAAAAAGGAAACTCCCTCAATTATCTAGTTGATAGCACATACCTCTTATTAAAGATGATATCAAAAGCATTACAACTAATGACCACTATCAAGTCCACAGCTCATTACTTTAGGCTGGCTTCTGAAGCTAAATATAATTATAAATCCTTCCTCAGCTATGTTTAGAAAACTGAAAAATAATACTCTAC
This sequence comes from Protopterus annectens, assembly GCF_019279795.1. Taxonomy (NCBI): domain Eukaryota; kingdom Metazoa; phylum Chordata; order Ceratodontiformes; family Protopteridae; genus Protopterus; species Protopterus annectens. The sequence continues at coordinate 1,011,270,590 of NC_056725.1, forward strand.
ATTACTCTGAACTCACTTATAATAACACCTCTTATTCAGACCCAATAGACATTGTCAATATCATTGTAAACAACTGTAGTGCCAACTTCACAACCAGGCATACTTTACAACCATCCAGAACCATTAACCATCCAGCTCTATTTCCCTCAGTGCCACTGCTTTAAGTAAAATACAGTGGGATAGTCACATTCATTAGAGACACCAGCTTCCTGTAATAATGGGCAAGTGCTTTGTTCCATGGGAGTCAGTTGGTCTGAAAGCCACTAGTGCTACTCACCGAGGGGTGGACTTGCTATAGTAGTACAGGCTCTACTGTCTTTACATCCTGGTGTCTTTCTACAGGCCACTGTTTATAGTGAGGCCTGGTAAGGAGTGTTGATATTCCCCAGTAAGGTGGTGCTGCTGCCTCTCATGCATCCCCAAGATCATAGCCAGAGTGCCATTGTCTTTATTCTGACTCTATGTCCATGCGCCAGTCTCCATTGAGACTGCAGGGAATGGTCTGCCCCCTCCAGCATATCATTCCATCCATTCCACTGAAAGAACGCCTCATCATTCCTATTCTTCCTCATGACAACTCTACTCTTCCTATTCAGGTTGCCTGGATCTCAGTCAGTGCCTTATTCCTCTATGCCAATGAAGCTAACTGCATTCTGTCTTGGAGATGGATATATCACCTTAGTTTGCTGAAGGGATGTCTAGGTAAACAGGAAATGTCAGGATGATAGTTGTCAGTCTGTGTACCCCTATGTTCAACAATTGTTGAATTCCACAGACATCTTACCACAGTGATAGAACTCATTGGGACATCTTTTTCTGGCAGAAGAATGGAATAGTTTTCTCTAGAGAAATCCTAATAAAGAGAGGAATTTGGATGTCCTTTTCTATTTTAAAACCTCCTAAATGTCTTGAATAAGCAATAAGAGAAGGTACACATAGCCCAGCTTCCACCCAGGGCCTAATCATTTTTAAAATAAAAATACAACAAGTAAGAATAAAATCAAGCTCTGTCATAAATAAAGCATCATTCCCAGATATTATGAAGGGGAAATGAGATGTAATAAATGTCATAGCTTGGAAAAAGGACTGGGATGCTATCTAAACTTTGTGATCCAAATGAGATTGGTTAGGCTACGAATGAGCTCTGTGATATTAGTAACTTCTGTATTCACAAATTCATACTGGAAATATCCAACTATACAGCTAAATTCAACCAAAAATGTTTGGTGGAATCACAAAATTAATAAAGTGTACAGCACAAAAAAATGAAAAGAAAAGAAAAACAGGTGCTACTTTGATTTCAAAAATTGCCCTGTCAATAAATACAAGTTAAGGTCAAATAAAGTTCAGAAATGACTTATTTTCCATATTAAATCTTTCAGATGTTCAGATCTAACTAAGAACTCATCCTGGTCTCATATGTTGAATGCAATAATGAAGTATGCTTGAAAAGAAGACAAACTGTGAATGTAGCATGGTACTAGTTATCAATGAAGTGATCGACTAGTTACAGGCATTTGGAAATGTACTTGCAGATCAAAAATGTGGAAACTTTGCAATAGACAAATACACATATCAGACTGCTATACAGAAAAGGGAAAACATCTGTTATGTAACATCAGACATGAGAACTGCTATCCCAGGTAAACTTACAAACACAAGTTGTATGGAACAAGACAACAAACGTAATATCAGAGGAATCCAAACTAAACACTTGTTAAGTCATGTTAAATAAAATGTCAGCAGGTAGACATATCAATGATCTCCGGTGGCAACAAAATGGAACTGAGACTGTTCACTAAAGTGGATCACATCAGACAAACAACTGTACACCCATTATACAGATTAGTATTCTATGGAAAATCATGAGGAGTCAATAATATAGTTTCAGCAAAGTGATCCATGAAGCAATTGTCTATAGAAATGGCGCAATAATGTACATTATATTTTTTAAGGGGAGAGCTTATTTTCTGAATCTTATTGCATTCTTTAAATTGGTACTGCACTACTGATGAACAGTAGTCACATGAGGGAATAATCAACACATTAAAATATTAAATGTTACTCCATCTATGTGCAAACACTGGTTAAGTAATAGGTACAAGTCTAGTTACTTGGCTGCACCAATAGAGATTGCCAGTAGTGTCCTAAAGGGTCTGCATTGGGACCACTTTGGACTCTTTTTCAGATATAAAACTGAGAAATGGGTTATTGATAACCAAATGTGTTTATGCCTTCAAGCTGGGTAACATAATTACTTCAGTGAAGAATGCTGAAGTTCTCAAAGATAGGATACAAAAATACATATCCACTGCAGTAGCAATCATGGTACCTTTAATGCCAGTGAATATAGCATCATGAGCCTTGGAAAAGAGGCATATGTTATGGTTAGAAATTAAATGGGCAAATAATAAACAAGAAACCATCATTAAATACTTACAGTCAATTCATCCATCACCTCCTTTTCCCATTTTTGCACATGGGACTGAGGTGTCACATCAGCAGTGAACATCATCTAGAGCCAATGTTCACACCACCAGGGGCCTAGCCCTGGTGCACTTGTTCTTCCATACCACACCTAAAAACATGTACACTCAGGTCTATGGCCAATTTAGAGTATCTAAACCACCTACTGCAAACCTTTGGAATGAAACCAGAGCACCCAGAGAAAACCATTGTGAACACATTGGAAGACATGCACTTTCTGCATAAAAGGCACCCAAACTGAGACAAACCAGAAAACCTTTTGCTATGAGGTGACAATGGCATCTACTGCACTAGTGTGCCCCCTATTATGCTACACAATAATTTAAACTTTAATCAGTGTGAGTCCACTAAAGGTCACACACACACACGCATGCACACACGCACACACACACATACATAGATATCCTAATGATAGCACTGCAGCACAAGTAATCATGTTTATCTCAGATATGCTAATTAATAGTGGTAAATTGAAGGAACTGCAATGTACAGCACAGGTCTTGTGGAAAAAAAAGTGAATGGAAGAAAAATCACATAATGGTCAGCCACAGTAGAATATCAGGAAGCCTCAACGTGTTATAGGGACAGTAGTGAGAATAGGGAAATTTCTCACAAGAAATCCCACTAAATACTGAGAAGTTGAGCCAGGTGGTTTGTAGTCATGTGTACAATGGCAGGAGAAACAATGGGGGAGTAAGAGGAAATTTTTTTTTGAGAGAGCGAGAATAGTCACCTTTTATTTATGAGAAGAAAGAGATTGAGTAGTTAGTTATATAAGGGCAAAACAGGGATGGAAAAATGAGGCAGGATAGTTTGCAAGGACCACAGACAAAAATAAAACAGCAGAGAGAAACAGGCGCAGTTTTCCATATACAAGGCTGAAGTGACTGACAAGTAATGGGCACATACAATCAGAGGTGTAGATGAGGAGACATGAACTACCAGCAAGTTATGAGGTACATATGTAATTTTCTTGCACTAGCCTTTAAACATGTTTGGCTATAAAAATAATATGCGAGATAGTGAGAAGCTAGCCAGAGCTGCGATGTCAGGTCAGAGCATTGTGGATGGTAATCTACCATAAAACATATCCAGCTGATGGTTTTGGATAGGTGATTGTTGAGATGGTGTCACCCTCTGGTGGCCAAAAGGTTGGGGCCTGCTTCCCCAGCGAATCTGCAGTCCATTGCAAGGCAGCTTTAGTTCAATCAAAGTGCTGGTCCAGCTGATGGCCCACCTCTTCTGTAACCACTGTCGTAACTATGATTGGTCAATAAGGGGGTAGGGCATTATCACTCACCTAA